>NW_015386131.1:0-1350 GCF_001527695.2 Protobothrops mucrosquamatus
AATGGGGCTAGAATGCTCAGGTAATAGGATGGGAGTTCAAGACTGAAATAAATACTGGACATACAAACATCCCTGTCATTTGCATCCCATAAATTGCATAGAGGAATTTGGAAATTGTCAGTTGTGTCTCCCTGGATGAACTCTGGTCACTCAGCCTCTCCTATATCATGATATATATTTTTTTTGTGGGGGGGGGGGGAATAGGAAGATGGAGAGCTGCAGGTACAGTTTTGAGCTCCAGATAAATGGCAGGATTTTAATAACTAAATAAGGAAGGAAAGGAAATCCTAAATAAAACTTGGGATTCAGGTCCCTTTATGACTCCTGTTTGTTTAAAATGAAAACAACTCCGCTTGATTAATGACTCAACGGGATGTAAGTGTAAGAAGGAGCAAAGAAAGAGAAGAGCCAGAAGATGCCTGCAGCCAAACTTTCTCTGTTTTTGTTGCATTCAATCAAATATACTATCAGCCAAGTGTATTCTGAAATATATCTACTTGTCATAAAGTCCATTTGATGATTCTTAACTACTGGAGAAATTACTCAGTGGTCTGTTATTAGCTGAAACAGTAGTTTATTTGTAATGGCTACATTCATCTATTAAATCAGAATTTAATTTTTGTTATTGTTCAGTCATTAAGTTGTGTCTTCATGACCCCACAGAACATACCATGACAGGTTCCCCTATTTTCCATTGTCTCCTGGAATTTGCCCAAATTCATTGCATCGATGACAGTATCTAACTACTGTACGTCATTCTCTGTCATCCCTTTCTTCTTTTGCCTTTAATCTTTCCCAACATCAGAGTCTTTTCCAAAGAGTTGTCTCTTCTCATTAGGTGGTGAAAGAATTTGAGCTTCAGCTTCAGTATCTGTCTAGGAAGATCTAATTAGGACATAAGATACACTCTTTTACGAGGTTTTTCCATAACTAATATACACAATATCACTTTGCAAAAATGATTTGTATGGATACACACTAGATAAAATTCATATATCAGATACAAAAGAATATTAATAAATGTTGTATACCAATCCACAGTATATTCAAGCAATCTGGTTATTTTATTTGTTATTGTTATTATTAGAATTCTACTTTCAGGTTGATAAAAACATGTATATCTTCAGATTTCTCAGATTTAGCACATAATACTGTCCAGTAATAGGTAATTGCATGCCATGTTGTCCTCTAATCTGTAAGAATTCTAAACTTGTCATTGTGAAGTTTAATGTTAGTTTATGATTTTTACTTTTCTTGGTGAATTAGGTGCAACCTCTCTCAGTTTGTAATGACAAGTGCCAACCTGGTTACAGGAAACAAAAAAAAGAAGGGGAGCTCTTCTGCTGCTAT
>NW_015386131.1:1450-4460 GCF_001527695.2 Protobothrops mucrosquamatus
TCTTTGGCATGGGAGAAAAGAGCTAATGATGTTACTGGCCACAAAACTGCAGACTGCAGTTCTGCTGAAAGAATATCATGAAAATCAGAAATCCCTGGGTAACTTTTATAAGAATGCAGAAAGGAGGGTTGGGGTGGAGGCTAGGTCAGCTATTAGAAGTTTTCCTTCTATTTAAGAACATATTTAAGAGTTATATTGGTCAGACCACAGATCTGTCACTTTAGGATACTGTTTCTGCAATGGCTGCAAACCAGATGCTCCCGGGAGGTCCATAGGTATGACCACAACAATATTTCCTGCTGGTTTTTCCCCCAGAAAGAGATTTTTCGAGGATATGAAGGTAGCATAAGTATCATGATTAATTGTTTTTCCATTCAATTGCTTAATCCACTGAAAATTACCAAAATCAGTGGCTTTTACCACATTATAGAATGAATTTTGTTTAATTGCTCAATCAAATTTGACAATGTATATCACTTGCATGGGATTATTTAATAGTAAGGCTATTATTATTATTATTATTATTATTATTATTATTATTATTAAGTTTATTAAGTTTATTTAAGCTTTAATTTTATTACATTTAATGAATTTTAATTTTATTTTAAATTTATTAAGAAAATGTATTAAAACTACAGTGTTCAAATCTGAAACTCCCTTTTAGAACACTTTTATTTTAATCCATCAAGTTTGAATTATATTGATTTTTCTATTTGCATTTAGTGTTACTGTAAGGTTATGCAAACCTACTTACCATGTACCTCCACATCTATTTTATGCAAAGTACAACTATGCAATGTATAAAATCCTTTATAGATTAGATGAGAGGACTGAGTTTCTGCAAGCTATTTATGCTGGATTGCATGGTTAATTAGAATATTTTGCAATGAAAATAGAAGCATAAATGATGCACATGTGTGTGGGTGAGATCAGTCCTCTTGATTAGGAGAAAATTTTCCACAATATTTTAATCTATTCACATTTGTGGCAGTTTCTTTCATGTTCCTTTTTCCCCTTTTTTCTTCTGGATTATGGGGCAGTAAATGTATGCCTTTCTTGTTTATAAATATACAAATAAGCAGATAAATTTACAGAGTCAACAAAGGCAGAGCAAAGTTCAAGAAATTACCAGACTTAAATTATTTTTTTGACTGACATTCTCCACAAATCAGATATTTCTAGAGTACCATCCCATAATATTGAGATGCCATTGGAATGAAATGTTACTTCTCTCCCATACAGACACCACCATTGATATTAATTCCAAACTAGTTTTTATCGTTGTTCAGTTGCTAAGTCATGTCTAACTCTTCACAACCCCAATGGACTATAGCTGGCCAGGACCCCTGTCCTCCACTACGTCCAAATTAATGTTCATCACATCAATGACACTATTTAACTCTCTTATCTTCTGCTGTCCCTTCTCCTTTTGCTTTCAATCTTTTCCAACATCCGGATCTTTTCCAATGAGTCTTCTCTTCTCACTTGGTGACCAAAATAGTTTTGGATTAGAGTTTAATTATCCAAAGTACCAATAACCTACACCAAATTCTTTGTGATTCCCCAGTGAATAAAATAAGCTTCTGGCATCTGAAATGAAAAGAATATTAATCTGATGTCAATAATCCAAACCCAAAATGAAGAGTTATCTAGAGAAGGGCGGGATATAAATGCAATAAATGCAAATGCAATGGTTCTTTAGACATTTTAAATAAAAGAGACACATGGAAATCTCAGTATACAAAAATCTCCACATTTGTTTCATACTGCAGTAATTGGGCAGGGTCAGTTTGCTGTAGTGGCTAAGCAAACTACTCTTGCCCAAATCCAGCTGAGTGACCTTGAGCTAGTCACTTTTTCTTAACTCTAGGAAGGAAGCAATGACAAACCAATCTAATGTGCAGCAAAAACAACAAAACAAAACAGGGATCATTGAAAGACTAGGGCTGCAACAAGAGCCAGGTTTTCAAAAATTTCCAGAACACTAGGAGAGAGGGAGTGATGTTAATGGAGGGTATTGGCAACACAACATAGAAGGTATACTTCTTGGTTCTTGTAAGAGGGCAATGATTAATGGAGGGGACCTGGAATGCATCCATTCTGCTGGAACATACTGTGTGGGCAGAAAAGTTGGACACACCAGAGTTGTATGCTGCCCAGAGTCCCTTCCATGTGAAATGGTTAAATCTACCAATCAATAACTATCCAGGCCCTAATCATGTAGGTCTTTGTAGGTAATAATCAGCACTTCAAATTGCACTGGCAGTTAATGCAGTTCGCATCGCAGTGGGTGGAGCATGGACAAATTGAGAGGCACCGGTTACTACTTGTACTGCTGCATTTTGAACCAGCTGTAGCTTCCAGGTGGTCTTTTTTTTAAATTTAATTCCAACTTCTATGCCGCCCTTCTCCCCACGGGACTCAGGGCGGCTCACAGCATATTAAAAAACAACACAAAAAACATTTCCCCTATAAAACCAATTAAAAACCAAATATATTTATGGCTGTGTCATTATTAAAATCTTTAAAAAATTATTCCCTATTTAAAATTCACCCTAGGTCAGTCCCGCTTGTTGAAAAAGTCATGTCTTGAGGGCGCGGCGGAAGGTTAGGAGATCCGGGATTGTCCGGATCTCGGGGGGTAGTTCGTTCCAGAGGGTGGGGGCACCCACAGAGAAGGCCCTCCCCCTGGGGGTCGCCAGCCGACACTGCCTGGCCGACGGCACCCTGAGGAGGCCCGCTCTGTGGGAGCGTACCGGTCTGTGGGAGGGAATCTGTGGCAGAAGGCGGTCTCGTAGATATCCAGGTCCCATGCCATGGAGCGCTTTAAAGGTGGTAACTAACACCTTAAAGCGTACCCGGAAGGCCACTGGTAGCCAGTGCAGCTCGCGCAGCAGCGGCGTTACGTGGGAGCGACGTGTCGCTCCCAACACCGCCCGCGCGGCCGCATTCTGGACCAGCTGAAGCCTCCGGATGCTCCTCATAGGGAGCCCCATGTAAAGAGCATTAC
>NW_015386131.1:7780-9010 GCF_001527695.2 Protobothrops mucrosquamatus
CCCACCGGAACAGGCCCGCGCCCGGCTGGGGAGCCGAATAACATAGTCCGGACCAGGCCTCCACCACCGGGCCGCCCAAGATCTTCCTGGCCGGAGTTCCTCCCGGCCGCCCAAATCGCTCCAGCCGCCCGAAAATCGTCCCGGCCGGAGTCTTTCATGCCGCCCGAGCTCTTTCCGGCCGCCCAAGTCCTCTCCACGCTGCCCGAGTCCTCCCAGCTTTGCGGCCGAGGCCTCCCAGTTAGGCCGCAATCGAGCAGGCCGCGTTCTTCCGGCTGCGGTCGTCTACACTGGGCCCGAGCTGAAACCGGGCCCAGGCTAGAGAGGAGCCGAACGGGTCAGGGCGGGCCTAAAACGGGCCGGGTGGGCTAGAACGGGACCGAGCGGGGGTTCGCCCACCCGCTCATCACTGCAAGCCCCCCCGAGGCACCCCCAAAACACCCCATGTCCACTTGCCGGGTCGATACGCTTACGGAGCGTTCCGCTGACGATCCGCCATCTTGAGCATGCGCAGCTGTGACCAAGGTCTTCAGTGGCAGCCCCACATAGAGTGCATGCAATAATCCAATCGTATTCTTTGGGTGAGCTGTAAATGCAAACTAATGTTTCTATGAAAGAGAGGAACAAATTGTAGCTGAAATCGGGCCCATCTATAGGAATCGGGCAGAAATCTCTCTGAAGTTAGACAGATTACTCACATGTGCTCTGTACAGCTGGTTTTCTGTTAGTGGGTGGTAAGAACTGTGTTTTTGCAGCCAGTTTACGATTGGCTGGGTGTTGTGGGATTCTATTGGGCTTATAGCTTGACTTATGGTGACAGGAAATTCTTGAACTACACAAAAGGAAAAAACAGTCCAACCTATCAAAAATAGTATCATAAAAACAGATTAGGAATACAAGTTAAAATAAGCAAGAAAATGGTAAGTCAGTGCCTGTCCACCCTAGTCAGGTTCAAATCACCATGACCAGATGGATTACACCCCAGGTTATGAAGGAATTGACAGACATTATTATTATTATTATTTTTATTATTATTATTTATTTGATTTGTATCCCGCCCTTCTCCTTACCGGACTCAGGGCGGCTGACAGCCTTATAAAACCAATATTACAATAAATACCAATTTAAAACCAGATTAAAAGGAAATATTTGCAATGGCCTAATAATTAAAATTTCCCTTAAAAACCCCACTAAAATTCCCTAGGCCAATCCCGCTTGTTGAAAAAGCCATGT
>NW_015386131.1:9812-21403 GCF_001527695.2 Protobothrops mucrosquamatus
CCACGAATGATCTCTCCCAGCGGCTTCACATAAATATTGAACAAAAGGGGAGAGAGGACCGACCCTTGTGGGACCCCACAAGTTAGGGGCCTTGGGGTCGACCTCTGTCCCCCTGCCAATACAGACTGCGTACGGTCGGTGAGGAAGGAGGAGAACCACCGCATAACAGTGCCTCCCACTCCTAACCCACCCAACCGTCACAGCATGATACCGTGGTCCACGGTATCAAAAGCCGCTGAGAGGTCCAAAAGAACAAGGACAGAGGAATGGCCCCTGTCCTGGGCCCTCCAGAGATCATTTACCAACGTGACCAATGCCGTTTCCGTGCTGTATCCCGGCCTGAAGCCCGACTGGAGCGGGTCCAGATCTCAGAACCACTGAACTATATCTTTCAAAGAGCAATGGGCAACTACCAGAGGACTGGAAAAGAACTGATATAGTTACCATCTTCAAAAAAGGAAAAAAATAGATCCAGGAAACTACAATCTATCAGCCTGACCTCAATACTGGGGAAGACTCTGGAAAAGATAATCAAGCAACAATTCAGCAAACACCTAGAGGCAAACAAAGTCATAACCAAAAGCCAACAAGGGTTGTCAAAAATAGATCATGCCAGACAAATCTTGTTGCATTCTTTGATAAAGTGACAAAAATAGTGGACTACAGGAATGCTGTGGATATAATTTACTTGGACTTCAGTAAGGCATCTGATAAAGTAGGCCACAACCTACCACTTCAAAAGGTAGAAAAATGTGGATTAGAAAGCATCACCACCAGTTGGATTTGTAGCGCTCAATGTGTAGTCCTCAATGGAAATGCATCTATATGAAGGGAAGTATGTAATAGGGTACCCCAAGGCTCTGTTTTAGGCCCAGTACTCTTCAACATCTTCATCAATGATTTGGATGAGGAGAAAGATGGAGAACTCATCAAATTTGCAGACAACACCTACTCGCAGGAATAGCTTAAGATACAGAAGGATCTTGACAGACTTGAACATTGGGTGCTATCTAACAAAATGAAATTCAGTGGTGAAAAAAGTAAGGTTCTACATGTAGGCAAGAAAAATCAAATCCACAAGTATAGGATAGGTGGTACCTGGCTAAATAGTAGTAATTGTGAGAGGGATCTTGGAGTTTTATGAGCCAGCATTGTGCTGCAGCTGCCAAAAAACACAGTTCTAGGATGCATCAAGATCATGTGAAGTGTTACTAACACTTTATAATGCCTTGGTAAGACCACTCTTGGAATACTGCATCCACTTTTGGTCGCCATGATATAAAAAAGATGTTGGGACTCTTTTAAAAGTGCAGAGAAAAGCAACAAAGATGATTAGAGGACTGGAGGCTAAAACATATAAAGAATGGTTGCTGGAATTGTGTATGTCTAGTTTAATGAAGAGAAAGACTAGGGATGACATGATAGCAGTATTCCAATATCTCAGGGGTTGCCACAAAGAAGAGGATGTAAAGCTATTCTCCAAAGCACCTGAGGGCAAGACAAGAAACAATGGATGGAAATTAATCAAGGAGAGAAGCAACCTAGAATTAGAGAGAAATTTCCTGACAGTTAGAACAATTAATCAGTGGAACAACTTGTCTTCAGAAGTTGTGAATGCTCCAACACTGAAAGTTTTTAAGAAGAGATTGGCCAACTATTTATCTGAAATGGTATAAGTTTTCCTGCCTGAGCAGGGGGTTGGACTAGAAGACCTCCAAGGTCCCTTCCAACTCTGTTACTCTATTCTAGCTATTTAACTCTTTACTAGCATTGGCTGGTATTACTGCAGAAAAAGAAACCCCTTTGAAATTCAATTCAGTTTCACTGAAACAGAAATTAGCTTATAGGTGAAATTAAAAATTACAATTTACAGAATGGAAATGGAAATACTGGATTTCGAAATGAAAGATGATGGCTCAAAATTGAAAAATAAATAAAAATAAATAGATGAAGGATCTGGATTATTTTCTTATATTTAATTTACAAGAGGGTTTTTCTGGAGTTGCTATGTTGGAAGTACAAAGAAGGCTCAATAAAAATGAAAAAGAATTTTGAGAAAAGTAGAAGAAAGTATAAGAAGTCAGATACTAGAAGATGTTTTGAGGATTTTAAAGACTGCCTGAAGAAAGAATATATAATATTGATTTATTTTACCAAAGCTAAAATAATAGGTTGCTATTTTGGAGAAAGTGTAATGGTTTCTTGATTAGGACTGAACGACAATTGTTGTGTCTGGTAATGTTTAATTGACTTTTTTGAATAGTACTAAATTCTGATTATTTGAAGAGAGGAAATGGGGAAAGGAAGAATTCAGAATGGGTGAAATATATACAGTTTGCAATATTTATGTTGTTATTTCTGATAAACCTTACTGGACGTTTATTGTTTAATAGGAAGAGGTGAGGTTTTAAAAGTATGAAAATTTGTGGAATGAAGAGATGTTTCATTTTATTTTAAGAGATAGTGATACATTCTTAATGTTGATTTTTCTTGCAGGAGATGAAGTGGGATGTTTCTTTTTATCTCTTGGAACTCTTTGGAAAACCAAGGAGCACCCTGAGATCAGTGCACTAAGAAAGGCTGCACATGGGCAATCTGATCAGAGCCCCCCTCACAGGCCTATTCCAGGCTGCAGCCAAATCCTCAGTAAAAATGCCTGACAGGTTCTCGGGAAGAAATACAAGCTCTTTCTAGAACCCCCTTGGGTCCATCAGTTGCCTGGGGTGGGCCATCTGAGTATGTACTGCCCTCTTTCCCTTTCTAAATAGGTCCATGTTAAATGCTGAGCTATGATTTCTGTATACTATGTAAGGAAAGGAAAGGAATTCCTGTGATTTTACTCTGCTAGTCGTAACCAGCTATAGCAGTGATGGCGAACCTTTTAGAGACTGAGTGCCCAAACTGCAACCCAAAACCCACTTATGCATCGTCGAGTGCCGGGTGGGTGTGGCCCATTGGGTGGGTGTGGCCCATTGGGTGGGCGTGGCTACAGTGGTAATGGCAGACTGGGTGGGACTAAAAAGTTCAATCAATCAATTCCAACTTTGCAAGATCTTTTTTTTTCCCTCGAGAAGTTGAAATTGACTGATTGAACCGTGGTTTTTTTTGCACATGGTGGCAGAGGCCTAAAGCGAAAAGGTTTTATAAAACCCAGCTGAAGGCCTAGGACTGGGGCGACGGCACGCGTGCCCACAGAGAGGGCTCTGAGTGCTGCTTCTGGCACCCGTGCCATAGGTTCGCCACCACTGAGCTATAGGGTGCAGCGCTAATCTCCGTTTCAAGGGCCATTGAGCCAGCACTGTCTGAAGATGTTTCTGCAGTCATGTGGCCAGCATGACATCACAGAGCACCGTTTCCCTCCCAACAAAGTGATGCCTATTTATCTGCTTGCATTGGCACACTTTCATACTGCTAGGTGGGCAGGAGCTAGGCGATGATGGGAGCTCACCCCATCACGCGACACTCAGGTCTTGAACCAGGGCTGTCAGCTTTCCAGCTGACAAGCCAGAATCTTAACTGCTGAGCCATCACACTGCCTGAATACTAGGTAAGCCTCTACTTAAACTATAGCTTGAATCTTCAAGAATTTTAATTTCCCCAAGAGATCACAATGCTGAAATCCTACTGTGGATTAAGATTTAAAGGACAGGAAGGGTTAGTAATTACCATTCACTTTCTTGAAAGGAGTATAGCAATTAGCTTAATAAATTTCAGAATTTAACAATAACTATTTTGTGTTGTGAAATCCTTAAACAGGGTAATAAGATAAAAAACTGAAAATTGGTAAACAATCAAAATTCATTAAATCAATATAAAACTTATTCTGGACTTGATTTGCATTTTGCATTCTCATGGTTAGTTTAAGCATATATTGTGTTCATGTAAGACTTACATTTTGGTATAGCATGATGTGTAAATCCAGATACTATATCTACTTAATTGGTGAGGATTTCAAATAAGTTTCTTCCAAGTACTTTCTGGAGATACCTAGAGCTGAAACCTGATACCTTTTCCATAGAAAACTTATGCTTTACCCTGGGCTATGACAAGAATTGTCTGATATTATTTCATTTTTTCCCCTCCCAGGTAAATTAAGAATGCACAGAGTTATAGATCTTGCTTAGAATCCGAAATATGTAGCATGATGCCTATCCAAAATAGCTAGAGCTAGACAAACACAATCATGATTTCAACCACCAACTTCACTTTATCTGCATCATTGTGTATAATCCATGGTTTGGAAAGGTGACACAACTTGCCAAGCATCCCATTGCCTGATCTGCCCTACATATTTACTCTTTACTTTTGCAGAACTCTTGCAAGGCTGCATCCCAATTATATGGATACACATATTTATGTATGTTACATACCATTAATGCTTTGCTGCTATGTTTTCAACATAAGAAATGAAAATACTCAAGATTTGTATACTCATACTCAAAATTTCAGATGTAGACATTGTCTTGACCTGTTGTCCTTACTTTGTTTTTCCTGGCCTTTAATTCAAGGACTAAAGAGAAATAACTTCTTGTGCAATTTCCATCATTTCAATGATCAGAACAAGAATGCTGGGCAGTAAATTATAATAATTTTTTAAAAGAATCCAAGGTCAGGAGAGCTTCCACCATATTCTGATTCTCATTCCATATTTTCAAAGTTTCAATACTGATTTAAAAAAAATTAAACTCCCATATTAGCATAAAGGTAAGACATAGTAATCCAATATTACAAATACCAATGTTAAAAAAAATAGTGTACATTAACCAATACTTTGGTCTAGTGCTATAAACTGCAGTGCCATAAATTTTCCCATGAGGAAATCCAAGGGATTTTCCCTTTCATATATTTCCATTATAGCTTCCTCAATCTCTTACCAAACATTTGACTTACCAAACAATTGTAATTGCTTATGGTCTGAGAAATGTAGTTTTGAAATATAAGTTCTTCTACATATATTAATTCATCATCTTCATTCAACTAAGTTGTCAAATTTTTGCAATTTTTTCATCTAATTTTTGAGGAATTGATATATTGCTATTCTTTAAAAAAATGGTTTTTTTTCTCTTTCTAAAAATGTTACTATAACTCTGCCTCTTTTTTCCTCTGCTCCCTACCCTATTTTCCTTATTTAAAACTACTCCTTTTTATTACACAGTCCTGGCTACCTCCATGCATTTTGCTAAAATTAGATCCTATCGGATTCCAGGCAGCTCTGGAGAATGTTTTCTCAAAACTGCCTGGCTATTGTATCACCCAGACTGAACTGTAGAATGCCAAATTCTCCTGGGCACTTTGATATGGTGGTTTGTAAGAAGCTCTTTCCTGCTTTATATGAAGTATGTATTGGATGGCAACTGACCAGGGACTACCAGGACTGTAGAATAGACAGAAATGTGAAAGGTAATCAGAAGACAATAGTGCCAAACCATGTAATCATCAGAATTAAGTATAATTTAGACAGGACTCATGGCATAAATCTCCTAATGGTTGTATAGAAAATATTCCCTTCAGATTCTGGAAACGTCCAATAAGTAGGAATTGCCTGTTTTCTTAGATAATAATCTCTTCTGGTGTTCTTCTTTGTAAGAAATTATTCTGATCATAGATGTGAAGATGACTTGGCCAAAAATAGTGTCAACAATAGATTGCATATATTAGAAATTACACATGCATTTCAGTAAAACCAACCAATTCACTCCATTTCAGTTTTATAAGGCAAGGAAGTAGCACTGGAGAGATTCTTTTTATTTTTGAAATTTTAGTTATTATAAAGGCATCACGGACTGTGACTACCCAGTTTCTGTCACCCTCTGGAGTTAAGGAGAAGAGAAGTGGCCCAAGAAAGGCAGCTGATAGCAGCATGAATGACCAAGCTGCTATCTGAAAGTGGAAAGTGGGGTTAGGGTATGAAGGCCCAGAGGACCTCTGCCAAAGAGATTTGACACCTTCAGCCTTCCACACTACACTACAGGCTCAGTCCAAGCTCTGCTACAGGTTTTTTTTAGTACCTTGGCAGTATGTAAAGTATTTCCAAAGGAGGTTTATAGAATAACAGAGTAGGAAGGGACCTTGGACATCTTCTAGTCCAATCCCCTGCTCAAGCAGGAAACCCTACCATTTTAGACAAATGGCTGTCCTATCTCCTCTTAAAAACCTCCAGTGTTGGCGCACCCACCACTTCTGGAACAAGTCATTCCACAGATTAATTGTTCTAACTGTCAGGAAATTTCTCCTTAGTTTTAGGTTGGTTCTCTCTTCGATTAATTTCCATTCATTGTTTCCTGGTCTGACTTCAGGTGCTTTGGAAAATAGGTTGACCCTCCTCTTCCTTATGGCAGTCCCTTAGATATTGCTGGACACTGCTCATATCAAGCAATACATTAATGATAATATTAAAATGAATTGAAAAGCAAAATAATTAGTACTTCTTACCTTTTGGGTAAGAAAAAATTGAACAGACTACAGCCTTAATATATACAGTTATCTGCATAATAAATCTCTATACACTTAATCATAACCTCATATAATTACGTTTGAAAAGAATTTGAAGAATTTAAAAGAATTTGAACAGAGATGATATATTTTTTCAAAAAAATTATATTCACAAATTGCATTAAGCCCCTATTTTAATCATGGTTTATTGCATAAGCCATAACTGGTTGGGTTCACACAATACTGAACTGTAAACAGTGATATACATATAAGAGATGCATAGTTGATGCATCAAAACATCATGTAGTTTGGTTAGTTCTGGCTTAGCACAGCATATGAATATACTTCCTACATTGTAACAAATGGATGAAGTTGCAGTACATGTACTTTTGTACACATAAATTCAATCTAAACATTTTATTGAATTTTAACAGAATCTAACAGAGTTGGAAGAGACTAGGAGGTCTTCTAGTCCAGTGCTTGTCAACCTTTGCTACGAGTATCACTGGTGGTACTTCAGCACCTGGCAGGTGGCACGTGTATGACAGGTTCAGCACTGTAAAAAAAAAGTGTAAAAAAAGTGTAAATGTTTAGCGGTGTAGGAGCTAAAGTGGTGGCAGCACTGCACAGGCCTGTGGGAGAGTCAGCTGTAGCTGCGGTGTTGCCGAGGCTCTACTGAGCACCCAGGATCAGTGCAGGGCTCCAGCTGATCAGCGCGGAGCTCCAGCTGATTGGCACTTCCGGGAGCAAAGCACAACCTGAGGGAGAGGAATTGGCTGGAGTTGGACTGAAGAGAAAAGGAGGAGGGGAGAGAGGAGAGGATATAAAAGGAGGAAGTTTTGGTGGGAAAGGGAGAGAAAAAGAGACGGGGAAAGAGAAGGGATGGAGAAAGAGAGACAGAGACAGAGAAGAGGAGAGGCTTCTTTGAGACAAGCAGAGGGAGAGAAGGGGATAGAACAGTGCAAAGATTAATGTCAGAGAAACAAGCACAAGTTTCCCACTAAAAGTGTGGTAAGTGGGTGTACAGATAGTCCTCAACCTACGACCACAATTGAGCCCAAAATTTATGTTGCTAAGTGAGAAATGTGTTTTGTCCCATATCATTTTAGACAAATGGCTGTCCAGTCTCTTAAAAGCCTCCAGTGATGCAGCACCTACACCTTCTGAAGGCAAGATGTTCTACTGCAGTGTTTCTCAACCTTGACAATTTTAAGGCATGTGGACTTCAATTCCCAGAATTCCACAGCCAGCGTTGCTGGCTGTGGAATTCTGGGAGTTGAAGTCCACATGCCTTAAAATTGTCAAGGTTGAGAAACACTGTTCTACTGGTTGATTCAATGGAATTCAGTATCTAGACTGATGAAATCCTTCTGACTTTTAACAGGGTCTGAGTAGTTGAAATGGTCTTACTTTATTTCAGTTTTAAATTATATATTAATTAATGTTATTTAAGTAATGGGGTCAGAAGGAAAGTAGTTATTATTTTTACAGGTAAAGTACATTGTATAATATATTAAAATTTATGTTTTCCAAACTAATATATTCACGAAGAGCTGGCTAATAACGTTTTGCTGGCCAGCAGCTGATTTCTTTTTAAAATAAACCCAATGTATTTCTGACCTCTAACCACAAATCCTCCTATATAACAGAATGTTTTGATTTCTGAATCAGCTCTAAAGGCAATTCACTGAAGAAAAATGTTATACTGTAAGACTTTTTTAACATGTCTCCATAGTGCCATATGGATCCAGGACACCTGGAAACATTCATTTATTCCATTGCATGGCTGAACACTTAGATCATATTTACTAAAAAGTTAGCATAAGTCCTGCCCAACTAGCAGGAATGATACTTGTACATTTAGAAATCTACATTTGTCAAAAAGAAGAAAAAAATGGGCTTTTATTATTATTATTTCAGATTACCTCTCAGGTATTGGCTGACACTTGGAATAAACAGACATTCTATCTGTTGAACTTAAGAATATTCTGATTTGGCCCCAGTACAAGAGATTCTAAGTATGGTTTATGATATATTTGTAAGTAGTCCATAATGCTTGATCATGCGCAATAGTAAAAACAGAACTTCTGGGTTGGTACATATCCTTTTGTCACCAAAATTGTAGTTATAGTGGATATAATAAAGTATCATACACATATACTTTCTAAATGTATTTTCTTTTGGTTATGGATGGTTACACAGTGGTTTTGGAAGTTAAAATATGTTCCCTTATTTAATGAACTAATCATATCAACCTCATTTCATACAATCATATTTTGCAATGATCTGCAATTAACCCAGTAGAATCCCATGGAAATAAGTGTAATTGAGTTCTGCTGGCTGGAAGTACACTATTAAATGAATTCAGTAGTTTCTTTTAGTTACACATAAACTTATTTATTTAGCACAGTGTTTATTTTCTTAAAAATATTAGGAAAAACTCGTTATATTTTGTTTTTCTCAGTGGTCAGCTAAATGTATCTGGATCAAGACATGAAGACAATTGCTGTTTTGCCTTGCTGCTCCTCAGGAAATGGAATTCAGCAGCATACTGCCCTGAGTTTTTGAAATACTTGGGAATAAGTTTCCCCGAATGCACAATAAAAAGGCATAGGGCTGACCCATTCATCCCACTGTTGAAAGAAAAATCTTCATCATGGTCCAGTCCAAGCTGGGAATAAACAAAATGGAGACTGCTTTAGAAAGAAGGTTGTAGTTTATTGAAGACCAGAACCACGAGACATGAGGCTCTGGAGCAGCTGACCACATGTTATTGGGAGTGGTGGGTTTTTATACCTTCTTGGGCTTTTGTGTTTTGAGTCCCTGTTCCTGTGGCATGAACTTTGACTTGAGGTTTTGAGCGTGTCCTTTTTGGTATTGGTGGGTTAATCCTATTATGTCCCAAAGATCATATCCTGCTTCTCTGTGGCTGTGGCTGATGGCTTACTTCTGTGTTGGATTTCTTGGGTGAGGGGTTGCTGGTTCTAATTCTATCACTCTGTTATTGTTAGCTCTCAGTTTTGCTACAGGGGATTTCAAAATATTTTGTCTTGAATGGGCTTCTGCCTGGTGGTATTTGCTCATTAATGGGGCTGAATGGGATTATCAAATCTGCTTTTCTAAAAAGTGGTTTCCTGAGTTTCTTTTGTTGTTGTTAATTAGAAAGTCGTGTCCGACCCATCACGACCCCATGGACAACATTCCTCCAGGCCTTCCTGTCCTCTACCATCTTCTGAAGTCCATTTAAGCTCATGCCTATTGCTTCAGTGACTCCATCCAGCCATCTCATTCTCTATCGTCCCCTTCTTCTATTGCCCTCAATCTTTCCTAGCATTAGGCTCTTCTCCAGTGAGTCCTTCCTTCTCATTAGGTGGCCAAAGTACTTGAGTTTCAACTTTAGGATCTGGCCTTCTAAAGAGCAGTCAGGGTTGAGAGTTTCTACTGGGGGCTATTAAGAAAAACTGGGCCTGCTTCTCTGCCTTTAAGATCCTTTGGGGAAATATAATATTCTGCCTTTTTAATATTCCCCAAAATATTTCTTTCTCTGGGGGGGGGAGCTGACTTCCCACACCACTAATTTCAATGGACAGTAAAAGCCTTTTCTGCATACTGTTTGTATGTGGTACTACACAATGTTGAGAGGCACTTAGAGAGGATCTATGCACAATTCATGATTCTACTTTAAATAATCCCTAATGATCTCCTGAGAGACAATCTGGTATAGTGATTAAGGGAGTAGACTAGGAATGGTGAGACTGTGAGTTCTAGTCCCACTTTGGGGCTAAACTGGCTCGGTGACCTTGGGCCAGGCACTTCCTCTCAGCCCTAGGAAGAAGGCAATGGCAAACCACTTCTTAACAAGCTTTGCCAAGAAATCTTCAGGAACTTGTCTAGGCTGTCTGAGAATTGGACATGATTTAATTTCTAAAAAAACAACAACTGCAAATTAATTTTATTTTTCAAAAAAGTGGTCTTCCACCTAAGTATTTAGTAGATGGAACCTGCTTCAGGAACGTCTGCCAAACTGTTATTTTATACAATGATGCCAGCATTGCTTCTAAAAAACCTATATTTTAAAATTGGTTAACTAGGATGAATGTGCTGAAAAAAGAAGTATCTGAAAATATTGAACATACGTTTACATTGTATTAAGTTTAGAAAAATCTGGAATTTGTATAATAGTGATCTGAGTGATCTATGAATATTTCATGAATTGGGTTCACAAGAACAGTTTTTCAAACTCTACCTTGTCTCTCCACCTTTTAAACAGTCAAAAGCAAGAGGACATCTAGTTGAAAGGCTTGCTTTAAATCCTTGTTTGTATGCCACAGAAAGACAGCAAGTGAGATACAAGCTGCCTTTTTCTTTCTAGCTACCTGGGTTTGCAGTATCCATATGTTGAGGGCAAGGTAACCCTTGACTTTCCCATCTTCACTCCACTGCACTATGAGATACTTTATTCATCAGTCTTCTTCAACTCTGGCAACTTTAGGATGTGTGGACTTTATTCCCCATCTTGCCTTCTGGGACTGGAACTCCACACACTTTAGAGTTGCCATGTTGAGAAACAGTGTTCTTTATTATCCTCCCGTAGCAATTCTTGGGAGAACCAGCCTAAGAGCCTTTCCCCACCCACATTTAGTCACAGCAGCACATATCAGTTTGAAGACACTTTTCTCTATTTAAAATACAATTAATGCAAACATTTACAAAAGCTCTTTATACCAATCATGAAAAGTAGGCAAAAAAGTTGCATCTTTATTTTCCCAAATCTCCACTATTTTGCTCAGTGTTATCCTGGCTTTTCTAGAAAGGTTTCTCTTGTTTTGTAGGCCTTCATCAATTCTCCACCATCTTTTTGTTGCTTTGTTGTTACACCTTAGACACCCCAGGATTCTTCTGAAGCATTCATTAAATTTGCCTTCCTTCCTTTTTGAAAGAAAGCATGCATCTGAGAGGAGAAAAAAAAGAAAAGAAAAACAAAAACCTGGCCAATTTCTCAGAGAATCTCAGCTTTGGATGTTGAGTGCAGTACACAGAAAAGCTACGAGGCCAACTTTGGGGGAAAAATTTACAGCAGCGAGAGTGAAAAGTCAGCAATTGATTAGTGCAGGCCCGGTAGGGCTTGCAGGAGAACTGGCTAGAAGGGGAGGAAACTT
>NW_015386132.1:0-14571 GCF_001527695.2 Protobothrops mucrosquamatus
TAGCTTAGCTGTATGGGGAATAGGTGTGGAATATAGGTAGAAATGTGGCACTATTCTTAAATAATTTCTTCATTGTCCCTGAATCTGGATTACACCTGAAAATATCAAGTCTAGAAAATCAGTACCTGATATAATTGCTTTAAAGGGGTTTTTAATCTACTTACCAGCAGCAATTTCGTATATTATTTTCTCATTCAAACTTTTATCCCCGTCAATAGCATAGAGGGGTCCTGGCTCCAAGGTCAGTGGCTCACTCTGCAATGGCAATAAAGGTCAATCCTTTCCTGACGGTTCCAGTGATCTGTTCATTTTCTTTCTTTATTTATCAAAGTTAGTCCCTGCCCCTCTCCTCATAGATGGTATACACGTAAAATATTAAAACATCAAAACTGTATATAAAAGTTATAGAAGAGGGACAGACGATTAAAAGCCAATGTTAAAAATTAATTAAAAGGCAGAGAGAGAGACTTTAAGGTGCTAACCACCCCCACGGCTGTGTGTTCCTCTGTGAGCCCCAGGCAAGAGGGCAGAGCCAGGTCTCCAGAAAGGCCAGGAGATTGGGGGTGGGGGATGCCTTGCCTTTGGAGGGAGATACACTCCTTGCCTGACCAGGCGGGATGGGGATTTAATGATGCATTATAAATTTGGTCTCAAACTGAGGTCGATTGGATCCCATAGAGTGATTCGTGAAATAAGACAACCCAATTACATAATTTCACAGTAAAAAATTTCCTGACTTTTTAGGAATGCATAGCCTTTGAGGATTCTATGTTCAGCCTCTGTTCTTTCATGTCAACTTTCTCTGCCACCTCACAGTCCATTCATCCCTGTTCTCTATCTTGTCAAAGGGGCACCATCAGATATGTGCCCTGCCCTGAACTTGTTGGTTTGAATGCTATAGCAAACCTCAGTGCAGTTATGAGCACACAAGAAAAAAAATCATCTTGGCCTCCTGATGCACTAATCCAGAGAGAAGGAGAACAACAACAACAAAGTTAATCAAATCTCATATGATTGAATTATAAATGATGGAAACATTCTCTGTTCATAAAGTTTAACTACATCAAATACTTCTCTTATTAAAGGTAGTAATATCTTTCTGGTTGTTGCCGTCTTTGGACTCTGCGTTCAACCAAGCAGGCTGAGTAACTGTGCCCAAGACATGGCATTGCTATAACTTGAATCCTTGGAGGTTTAATGAAAAGAGCAACACAAGTCCAAGGAGAAACAAACAAAAATTAAACAAGATTACTTTGGGTAGGGGCCAAATCTAAGGATCTTATTAACATACCACTATTTCCGAAAGATTGACTTTGCTGTTGTAGCCAAGACTGATACACACTCTGCGGCCTCCAATGGCAGTACATGGCTGAAACCAGGGAGGTCTGAGATCAGACTGTAGAATCCGTATGGATATTGTGGCTGTGGCAGTGTGTGTCCCTGCTGCACCAGCATTTCCATCCTATGCAACAGAAAAATAAAGGAGAACAAATTGGAGAAGATTCATCAGCTAAAAAGTATCTTGAAGTATTAGATCAATCCCTTCTACCGGTAGTACATTTGCAAAAGCCAGCAGGATAGATGTTGATCCAAGAAATGGGACTGTTTAACCCCCTATTCTGTAAAAGCCAACACTGAATGACAAAGAGCCTCATGTGGTCCATGTTGTAGAGATTCTGCAATAATCATCTTTCAAAGGGGAAATGTTTCCTGTTTCAAGACACTTAAGCTAAACTTCTCAGAACTGGCAGATGTCATGATTGGCAGTTTCAGCTTCATTTGTGAAAACAGAAGGAAAATTAAGCAGATGACAGAACATGCAAATACTTTGTTTGTAATAAAACTCACCATGGCCCTTAGAGTAAACTCCATAAAATTCATTGCTTCATAATCCAGGACTTTATGCAAGAAAATTTGTGGGTTGTTAATTCCTTGTATATTGAAGTAGTCCATTGCTCCCTATCAGTTAACAAAAAAGAGAATGCCAATTTTAATTACAGATGTAGGAAATAATACAATTCTAAGCTAAGTATATGTTTGTCATCTTATTTCCAACTGCGTGAAAAGTGAATCATGGAGATTCTATCCTGTTTTTCTTCCCTTCTACAGAATAAATACAATTGTCCATATATTGATGGATTCTTTTAATCTTTTTTACGACAGTTTCCATTTCTTCTGCTGAGAGATATCATTAATTATACTGATTAGCAGAACAGTACAGGGCAGCAAATACATTGGCGGGACAAACTCTGTCAATGTAAATTCATTTTACAGCTGGGCTTTTCTTAATTTATCAGGGGAAAATAACCTACTCTCTTAAAAAAAAACCCTTATTTCATGGCTGAATGCTCATATTGACACATTCCATGATTTATCTAACATGACCTTTATGTAGATTAAACCTGTTTTCAGTTGAGAAATGCTTCTTTTTTACTTCTACTTCGTGGAGAAAAGAAACATGCAAGTGAACGTGTAGTACTTTCTATCTGATATGGAATTACTAAGCTGTTTGGCATGAGACAGATTTTCAGGACTGATCCCTCACTTCTCCAGTCTAGGCAGAAAAAGATGCAATCTTCTGACAAGAGAGAAACCATGTGTGTCCTGCTTTGGAAGATTGCTTGTCAGGAAGAAGTTTAGCCCTTGATCTATTTGAATTTATATTCTACATCTCAAGAGTTCAGTTGAACTATATACTAACTGGTGGACTTCCTTCAAGGCTGTAGAACAATGTATTAAAGTCAGCATCAGTAGCAGTTACATTTGCCAGAGGTACGACAATTGTGTTCTTTTTTGTATCCTGGAAAGAGAAAATGTATATTTAGAGTTCTATTGGATTGATCCACAGAAATACACATACATACATACAATGTTCTCTAAACACCAAGGACTTCCAAATCCAGAAAAATGAAAAAGAGCAATGAATTCAGGATAAAATTAGACCTGATCTTAATTTCATTAATACAATTCACGTGAAGTAAAAAATACCCAGGAAGTGGATTGAACAAAAGATTGGGTAGTAAAAAGTTGGTCTTTTTTCTATCTCATTTTCTTATATTTTAAGAAAATCTCTATTAACACCATGAAACCTGCTCAAGCTTCAACTTGCTGATTGAGACAATAAAGTTATCATCAGATCCTATTTGATTCTGTAAATTCAGTCTCTTAATCAACTTAGAACCAAAACTCTGTTTCCAAAAGAGCTAAATTCTATCTACTGTTTACTTTTTCCACAATACCCTTATTTTAACCCTAACATTATTTTACTGATCAGCCATGGAGCTGAATGATCGGATGGGTTTTTAAATCCAGTGCTATTCCAGGCCTGCTCAGAAACCAAGATAAAACATCAGCCTCTTAATATTCAGCATTTCAAATAAACAAGTATTATTTATTTATAATATAATGCTGTTATAATAGAAATGTTAGCAAAATGGAGACATTGGGAAGGGCATATGAAAATTTGTTAGATGTAGAGGGAAATCTGAGCTGTGATTTAAGATTGCACTAAACACTCTTGGCAAAAGCATTTTAGAAGGTAAGCAGTACGAAGATCTGTTAGAAATAAATATGGAAACATTATTTAATGTGTTAAATTCTTGTGCCCCTTTCAATTAACGATGGAATTGGTTGCATTTCAGTAAATTGATTTATAATAAAAGAAGGCATTAACCTTGTTCTATATTTCATTTAGTTTGGTAAATAATTCTTTTTAAGGACTTTTTAAACTGTACCCACATATCAATATATTGCATACTTCGGTAGAAACAGTTCTCCAGCCTGATTTTGGCCACTCAGGAGCAGAACTGGAGAGTACTCAAGGCAGGCAGACAGGAAGGAAGGAAGGAAGGAAGGAAGGAGGGAGGGAGGGAGGGAGGGAGGGAGAGAAAGAGGGAGGGAAGAAACAGCATTTATACTCACAATAATTTGGATATCACTTTCTGAAGTAGTCCTTGACTTATGGTCACAACTGGAATTGGAATTTTCATTATGGGTCGGTGCAGTCATAAGTTGAATCACCACATAACTAGACCAGATTTTATGACCATTTTTACCATGCTAATTAAGTGAATCACGTGGTCAGTAAACACATCCAGCTTTCCAATTGACTTTTTGTTAGACACTGGTTGGGAAAGTCACAAACTGCAATCATGGGACCACAGAACACTGCAACCAAAAATGCAAGCTGGTTGCCAGGTGCCTGAATTGCGGTCATGTGACTGCAGGGGTGATGCATTGGCTATAAGTGTAAGGGCAACTCATAAATCACTTTTGCTGAGGCCATCGTAATGTTTTGAACCATTGTTAAATGGATTATTGTAAGTCAAGGACTACTTATAAAAGGGATGGAACCTGACACTTTACAGAGACAAAATCTTATCAGCAAAGGATATGTATTTTACAAATAACAGCATACAAAGTTGTGATGTTATGATTTGGGAAATGCTTCTAAATAAATGGGATTAGGCATATTAAAATAAAGAGATGCATGAAGAATCACAACTGCCTAGAAATTTGAATTGTGTTACAACTAGTTCACTGGTGAAGACATGGGATATAAATGTATATGATATCTTGAATGTTTTTCCAAATTATTGTCCTGATTTGCTGTGATGCTACAATACCTAGTAGCAAAGCAGAAAAAAAAACTTTATACATTTGGTGAGTGTAACTCAGCACTTGTAGGCTTTGTTTGGGAATTTTGTACCTTTCTTTACATTAGTTCACAGATACAAGTAATTATTGCTCATACAAAATTATTATTCTCTCAAGGTCATTGGCTCATCAGAATTGTAATTATGTCCTTATTACTACATTCTAAGGGGACATATGAATAAAATGGTTTACCTCAGGAACATTAACGGTGATGTTATTTTGCTTGAACACCGGCTCGTTATCATTTTCATTTTGAATTGAAATTGAAACAAACAAACTTTTTATCTAGGGTCAAATAAAGCAGAAGAAGGTTGTCAATGGATTTGCAGCTCAAAAACACTGAAAACCAAGAGCAGACTTGATATTCTTGACATTCCAAAAATCTATTGACCTCTTGAAGTCAAATGTAGATCCCCCCTTTGCTTCTTCAAAGGTTTGCCTCTGCCCCTGCTAGAATCCCTATTATCTGTGCTTTCACAGTCACAACAAATTCTCTTTCGGATCTATTTTGGCCAGATGTGTCTCTGAAAAAGGTATTTTGTGGCTCAAAAGAGCCATAGCCTTGCATTCTAATATACACTTTTCATTCAAAAGCTTGAAGATGGTGATTTAATCATCATACACATACACTCTATTTGCCCCTTTCCTTTGCTGCTCTGAATTCTGAATTCAACATCTATATTCACATTCTTTTGACTAAAACTCCAGCAGAGTCTTGTTAGGGAAAGGAAACTCACAAAGGCAAACACCCATTATTTCTCCAAACTATCATTTTTATACATTTCTTGCATATTCTGTTCACTCACAATCCATCCCCCCCCCCTTTCTAAAAGAAAGGGACTAAGAAAATGAGCAATGCTATTTAAAAGGATGGTGCTTTGGTGGTAGAAGAGCTGCTTTGTTTCACTGTCCATTTAGGGCTAAAAAAAAAACTCTGCTTGAAACTGAGAAAACTTCTGCTACTCAATAGAGTCAGGGCTGATCCAAATGAATCCAATTCTTAGTCCATCTAGATCAGCTATGGTTCGTGAACAATTTCTAATTCTTCAGAAAACTGAAGGAGGATCTTTTCTTTGTGGGTAGCATTAATGCTGTACAAAATTCTACCGTCCCAATGCCAATAATACAAAGCATAGATGAACTCCATAGAAGAAAAAAGAAATGTATAAGGCTTCTTGACACAGTAAGATATGTTTTGTCCTGATACAGATCCTTCTTCAGTTTGTCTTCTGTATGAGCTAGACTTCAACTCCCACAATCCTCAGCCAGTATAGCTGTTGGAAATTATGGGTCATCCTGTGCTAGGGACTAGAGGAGATGAAGTCCAGCCTAACTGGAGGAAAGATGAAGAAGGTTGTTCTACTACAGGACTGCTATCAACCTTGCAAAGACTTTTCTTCCAATATATTATACTTTGGCAGGATCTAATCATACAAAGGGAAATTGAAATATTACTCACTTGCAAACCTTCTTTCCAGCATATCAATTCCAGCTGAAGGAGTGTTACACTCTGCATTAAAAATAAATATTTTAATTTAAAGCAACCCTTTGTAGCACAACTATTTTTACACATATAATTCCTAGCAAATGCTGGCTCCCCTGGGCCTTGTGATGGGATCATTATTCTTTACAACTATACAGCCATTTCACCAGGGATCAGACTAAATAAAAGCAGCATAGTCATAGTGAGAAAATGCTTGCTACTATCCAGCATCCTGGCACTCTAAAGAGTCTCACATCTGATATTCCAAAAATCTATTGACCCCTTGAAGTCAAATGTAGATCTCTGAGAGCCAGTATGCTGTGTGTTTTGTTCAGCACTGAATACCTTTCTGTCACCTGGGCCCAGGAGCTTTTAATGGGAAAATGCTGGCTTTGATCTTGGGAAAATGTCCCCCACCCTGTTTTGTAAAACATACATAAAAATCCAGCAGTTTCAGATCTCCCTCTCCCCTAGTTTTTGTGAAGATAAGTAAAACCTATCTCCTAGGGCCATGGTGGCGAACCTATGGCATGCGTGCCACAGGTGGCACGCAGAGCCCTCTCTTTGGGCACGCGCGCCATTACCCCAGTCCTAGGCCTTCAGCTGGGTTTTATAAAACCTTTTCGCTTCAGGCCTCCGCCGCTGTGTGCAAAAAAAAAAAAAGTTTCAATCAATCAATTTCAACTTCTCGCGTGGAAAAAAAAGATCTCGCAAAGTTGGAATTGATTGATCAAACTTTTTATTCCCACCCAGTCTGCCGTGACCACCGGAGCCACGCCCACCCAATGGGCCATGCCCATCCAATGGGCCATGCCCGCCCGGCACCTGACAATACATAAGTGGGTTTGGGGTTGCAGTTTGGGCACTCGGACTCTAAAAGGTTCGCCATCACTGTCCTAAGGAAATTGGCTGTTGTTAAAGTGCAACAGAAGTAGAGCTGTTGCTTAACAATTTTTGGATATCTCAGAGAGGAGATGATGCATTCACAGGTGATCCTGAGTTGAGCATTTGAGAGTAAAGTGTTGTGTCCTGGGCCTGATGAGGCAACTCAGCAGGCTTAGAAATGTTGCAAATGGTCCCGGGCAACCCAAAAGCTGCCCAGGACCAGACTGCTTGGCGCCGGCCTTGCGCGCAGGCACAAGGCACAAATAAAGGAGATTTATGATAGGCTGTTTGGGTAACTATAAAAGGCCTGTGAGCCTGTTGGGTTATTGAGTGGTAATGTGGAATGAATAAAGAAGAACTTGGTTACAACGTGAGTGTGTGTCGCTTCAATGCCGTGAACCCCAAGATGTAAAAAAGCCCATTTCAACTCTTCCATTCAAACTAGCATTTTGTTCCAAAATGAAGATGTTATCAAATGAGATATACAGCAAAATTTACTTGAGGAAGATATAAACAAGACTTTGAATAAAAATTTGTTACCAGATACACTGGATGAGGTTCTAAAAATCAAGAAGGAAAAAAAGAATCCTAGAGAATAATTGGAATAATTTATCTCTAGTGGATTTATTTAAAAAAAGAGACTATTTAAAGCGCTAAACAATTTTTTAAAAATTTATTTATAGAAGGATATTAGCATGATTTCATGACTTTTAAATGGGATTTTGTTATAGTTAAGAGGCAAGATGTGGAATGTTGAGTTTTATACATATTAATTAATGTTAAAATCTTAGAGCTCTGTTTGGATGTGTTCCCGATTATTGGATTGAAGAAGATGTTACTTATTTGATTTGTCTATTGTTAAGAAATGGTGGGATGAAGAATGTATATCAATTAGCTAAGGGGAGGGGAAGAGTTGCTTATGTAGTCTGCCATGAACACAATAGGGAGTCTTTTTTTGTGGGAAGGAGGGTAGATATTTTCTTTATATATTTCATTTTTTTAAATAGAAATACAATTTTCGTATTTTTTTTTGTTCTCTTTTTTAGTCTGTATTATCTTTTACAGCTTTATCCAAAATGTTTAATAAAATTATTTGGAAAGAAGATAGGGAAGGCAATTAAAGGTTAAACCTTTTACTGGATACGCAAAATAAGCTTGTTCTGAAAATCCAGGTAGAAATACAAAAAAGTATGAATTATAAGTTGGAGAAGAAGGCAAAGTGGAATTAGAAATGGCAAGCCAAGAGAATGAGCCTGATAAGGACTTTTTATTGGATATTCAAAAAAGGCTGCTTAAAGCTTTGAAAATCGAAGAGGAAATACACATGATAAACCAAGACAATAATCTGGTTGTGTTTTTTTTACAGGATTTACAAAGGAGATTTGCTAAAACTTTGAAAAAGGCTCTGTGATGGGAAAAAGGAAAATTGAAAAGAGGCCAAATCCTACAACAACATCTGAATTTATTAAAAAATCAAGATGAATAAAAATAAGAGAAAAGATTATAAAGTTGAATGTTAAAATAAAACATATTTTATAAAACTCTGGTAGCCCTTTATGGACTTTTTGCTGATAGCAGGATTGAAAAGTTGATGATGTATGGTTTTGCATATAGAAGGGATGGGCTATGGTAAGAAGAGATACTTGTTTGTAGCCTTATGGGGTGAAGAGTTATCAAATTTGTTTTTACTCGTTATGATGAAGATTGGAAGTCGTTTTTTACATATTTCTTTTCGTTTTCTTTACCTTTCATTCTCTTTTCTTTTTTTGTACTTTTCCCCCTTTTCTCCCTATTTCTTTTTCTGAGTTTAATTTGAATCCACTTTTACAACAGTAATGAAACAAAAATATTGTACTGTAATGATACTGCATGGAGAAAAATATCCTCAGTTTCTCTATTACTGTTCTTTAAAGATTGTACTCTTCATAGAAGGGTGCAGTCCATCTAGCAATTGCTCCAGGTTTCTGGGTTTCTGAAGCTCTGTTCTTATTCTGTGCCCCTATTTGAAATCTTCAAGAGTGGAAAGCAGAGCCGATCGATGCAAGGGAAAAAGGTTTCCATTTGGCCTTCCCAACACACTGAGGGCACTGAAAACGGTTGCTCAGAGGTTGAACTCTGAGTACAAAAATAAACAGGCTCATGACTTACAATACCAAGGGTGGATAATGTTTAACTCTGAGAGAGGATGAAGAGCTTTCATGCAGCTTAGTTTCAAATTTTCATACAGCACTTCCAGGGAAATGCAGTGGACTTACACACACCTAACACCCACATGGGACCCTCTTGGTATGCAAAGTGGTTTTCACTGGACTCAGACGGCAAAGAGAATGAGAGGCAGTAAGCACCTTTTGAGCTCTCCCACTTGAAGAACAGGCAGTCCTCAAGTTACAACCACAACTGAGCCCAAAATTTCTGTTACTAAGCAAGACAGTTGTTAAGTGAATTTGCCCCATTTTGCAACCTTTCTTGCTACAGTTGTTAAGTGAATCACTGCAGTTGTTAAACTAGTAACATGGTTGTTAAGTGAATCCGGCTTCCCCATTGTCTTTGATTGTCAGAAGGTTGCAAAAGGGGATCACATGACCCCCTGGGACACTGCAACCATCATGGGGAGGCTGCAACAGTTGTTAAGTGTAAAAAATGGTCATAAGTCACTTTTTTCACTGATGTTGAAACTTCGAACTGTCACTAAATGACTGTTGTCAGTTGAGGACTACCTGTATTGGCTCCTTTCCACTGATAGGTTGTGTTTGTAGAGTATTCTAAAACCTATTACTGAATCTCCTGAGCTCACAAAATTGATACATGGACTGGAGTCACAAAAGCTCAGCTGGAATTAACCTTAACCAAATTTAGCATGCTGTGAAAATGGAGCCTCTAGATTTTTAATCACCCTAGCTAAATGTATTAGATTATCCCACGTTGCCCTTGCTTTACAATATTGGAATCACCTCAGTTGGGAGGGATTCCCTTGCATAGGGTCATTGGAGAAGCCTTAGGAAGGCAGAGGCCTCCTCACATTTTAGGCAGGTGAGGATTGGGACTGCTGTATGTCTTCTAGAAGAGCTTAACTCTTCCTCGGGCCTTTCCACTTGCTTTAAACTTGGTAGATTGCATACCTGTACAGCAGTGGTGGGATTCAAATATGTGAACAACCAGTTCTCTGTGTGGATGCCGTTTCCGGAAGTCCATTCTGGGCCCGGGAACAAAAAATTAGCTACCGGTTCTGCTGAAGTGGTGCGAACTGGCTGAATCCCACCACTGCTGTACAAAGAAGAGGGAACATTGGGAGTTTTCAACTAACTTTAGCAAGATACTGTGGCACTTATCTACAACAATCTTTGGGCTAGGAAGAAATCACTTTGGGACAACCGATAAGCATAAAGCATGTGCTGTACTATACTTACTATTACCTATATATTAATTATGTCTTATTATTGAATAGTTTTACTGTGTGTCCTTTGTGTCAATTCACTTGCATTTTATACAGTCTTTACAAACATACACCCCGATCCCATCATGGGATGGGCTGACCAGCCAATCCTAGACCAGCTTTCCCCAAGCTTGGATTCTGTATAGCAGTTGGATTACCATTCCCACCAGGGGATTAAAGATCCCGTGCATCTGGAAAGGGTTAGATTGGAAAGACTTCCCTGTCACCCATTTCCTGCTGGATTTAAGTCCCTCCCCCCAGTTCTATTACCTCATAATCCACAGACTTTTTCAGGATGAGTTCTGAGTCCTTTATTTCAAACCATTCAGAGGGAGAGTTTGCATTTGTAGAAGGCTTAATTGTGACTACAATGCCAGGATTAGCACTAATGTTAATAACCACCAACCCTGGATTGTTATTCTCGTTTATTTCCACAAAAGTTTTGTCTACCGAACATTCTGATAAAACAGAAGAAAATAGATTATATTGGCAGAAGCATTAATTTAATAGACAGAGTCATAAGAATTCACACTTTAAATACAGTTACTATTTTTTTTCAGCTATTAAATCCAGATGGCAGCAAAAATAATGTTATATCTGGATTTTAAAGCCTTGTTCTGGAAGCCCTAATTTTGTTCCATTCCAGTATATCACTTGTGATGAGTTTATGCCAAATCTCACTGCAATGGGAAAGTTGGTAAAATAGTTGTCTAATAATAATTTTATCCAGCATGAGATCCAAGTACATGCATGTCAAAGCCTATGTGGTGTCAGAGAACAATTAGCTTGTCAACTTCCTTCTGAAATCATCTACTCGCAGGCAACTTGGACAACCTAAATCTAAGAAGATAACCAATGTGGACATTATTTCATCTTGTTCACATAATTATTTTAAATTAATTGTTTACATAACTAGTTAAGTAAACATGAAACATAGTTTCCTTTGAAATTGAGGTGTTGTTTTAAAACGTTGGTCTAGAATCTTGAAAAGTTTTATTAAAGTTTAAACTATTAACCCATCTAGTAAACATGTCTGATAAATTATTTACAATATTACAATATCAGAAATACTATATATAGTATTTCTAAAGTATATATGTACAGTATATTATTTCCTTGATAAAGTACTGTCTTTATGCTATCTTTCAAGACAGTAAACTCTTGTGAACATGATCGGCCTTTTTTTTTAAATAAGTCCAGATGTGTGCATGTGTGAATGTGTGTGTGCCTGTTATATATCACATCCAGACGTGCACATTAAGAGTCTCAATTACTTTTTTGTGTGCTGGAATAACTTAATGTAAGCAATTCCCAATCACCGTATTTAAACATTTTATCCTATAGAGTAAGCTTTGCCCATCCTTAGCAACTTACCTGGATGCTGTGTCTCAACCCGTGTTACTGATAGCAAGAGGAAGAGCACACAAGAACAAAAGGGCCTGAGGAAATCCATCAAGCAGACAAGAGACAAATCCAAGAATTACGGGAAAACAGTCCAACCACTTTTCTTCATGTGTTGTCACGACGCATCTTCCTCTCGCTGTTCAAGGAGGAAATAATGTTGCAAATTACAGTGAACTGACACAGTAGTTTAACCTTTGCATCCCAGTTTATTGATTCACTTATTTATGACTTATTTACTGCCATCATTTGCTGAAAGCATTTGTCAGTTTGCCCTGCCTTGCAGGATAGATTATTGCTGCCATCATTGGCCATCTGCTCAGTAGGCAGTTCTTCGAAGTTCAATGATTACACAATCACAATCAGAATAGAGCTGGAAGGGACCTTGGAGGTCTTCTAGCCCAACCTCCTGCTTAAGCAGGAGACCCTATACCATTTCAGACAGGTGACTGCCCAATCTTTTCTTTAAAAACCTCAGTGATGAAGCACCTACAACTTCTGAAGGCAAGCTATTCTACTAGTTAATTGTCCTCACTGTTAGGAAGTTTCTCCTTAAGTCCAGGTTGCTTCTCTCTTTGGTCAGTTTCCAACCATTGTTTCTTCTCTTCTCTTCTGCTGCTTTGGAAAATAAGTTGACCGCCCCCTCTTCTTTGTGGCAGCCCCTTAAATACTGGAATACTGCTATCACGTCACCCCTAGTTCTTCTTTTCTCTAGACTGACCATACCCAATTCCTGCAACTGTTCTTCATATGTTTTTGTCTCCAGGCCCTTAATCATCTTTGTTGCTCTTGTTTGCACTTTTTCCAAAGTCTGAACCCTAAACTTACAAATTCAGGGTTTCTGCCCTCAGCCTCTTCTGCGTATGAGCAAAACTGGGGCTAACAGATCTGGACTGCAAGCATCCTGACAATGCAAGATGGCAGCCAAAATACAGACATCTTAACTCTTTGCTGGCCTCTTGCAATTGCGTGGATGATTGTATCCATAAGCAAAACAAAAGGGGGGGGGGGAAGGTTGTACTCAAAGTTTGAGCCTTAGCACGTGCAGAGTACTTTAGCCTAGAACTACTAGTTCTGAGCTACACAAATCTATACAACCAATAGATGGGCAGCAAAGTGATACACTCTTTGCTACCATATCATGTGGCAGTTTTGCAGCCTAGACTTGGTAGTTCAATTTAAAAATAAAAAAGTGTAACTATCTCTGAAAGATATGATATCAAAAAAGACTACTGTTTTTCAGTCTTATCTAAAATTGTTGCTATTGAATTCAAAAAAAGGTACCTCACTAAGTATCAGCTAGTTGAAGCAATGTGACCATATCCCTTTGTGGTTTGAGATACTGCAGATAGAGAAACTGGGGCATTGTCATGCAGTGTATGCACATTTGATTTCAGGAGAGCCAGTGTCAAGAAAGTTTCAAAAAGTACAGTACTGTGATACCTGACTCAAAAACAGCAACTGTGAGAGGGACCTTGGAGTCCTAGTGGACGATCACTTGACTATGAGCCAGCAGTGTGCAGCAGCAGCAGCCAAAGAAGCTAATATAATCCTGGGTTGTATAAACAGAGGCATAGAATCAAGATCACGCAAAGTATTAGTACCACTTTATAAAACCCTAGTAAAGACCACACCTGGAATACTGCAACCAATTTTGGTCACCATACTACAAAAAAAGATGTTGAGACCTTGGAAAAAGTTCAGAGAAGAGCAACTGAAATGATCAAAGGCCTGGAGACTAAAACATAAGAAGAACAGCTGCAGGACTTGGGTGGCTAGTCTAAAGAAAAAAAGAAACAGGGGCAACATGATAGCAGTATTCCAGTATTTAAGAGGCTGGTACAAAGAAGAGGGGGTCAAACTATTCTCCAAAGCACCAGAGGGCAGGACAAGAAACAATGGTTGGAAACTGATCAAAGAGAGAAGCAACCTGGAATTAAAGAGAAACTTCCTAACAGTGAGAACAATTAATCAGTGGAACAGTTTGCCTTCAGAAATCGTGGGCGCTCCATCCCTGGTGGTTTTAAAGAAGAGACTAGACAGTCACTTATCTGAAATGGTATAGGTTCCCCTGTTTGAGGGGGGACTGGACTAGAAGACCTCCAAGGTCCCTTCCAATTCTATTCTATTCTATTCTATTCTATTCTATTCTATTCTATTCTATTCTATTCTATTCTATTCCGAAAACCTCAAGTCACATTCTGCTTAGCCCAAAATGATAAGGGGGATATCTTTATGACTTGCTTCTTACTTCCTTCTCTTTTCCAGTCTGCTGCAGGAGCAGCCTAATGTCTTTAGTCCTACCACTGTTAAAATGTTTTCCTTCTTCTTCTGACACAGATATAGAAATTTCAATTAAGAGACCAGATTTCTTGTTTATGAGCTTGTTTTTGTTTTGATTTGCCATGGTAATAGTGATCTCCTGGAAGAGCAGAGTTTCCTGAAGGAATGCAGGTCTTCCAAGAGACCAATATACCAAAACATCATCCACAAAATCTTCAGAATTAGAGGTCAGATAAAAAGGTTGGTACATAATGGACAACAAGCAAGTTGGCTTCCATGATAATTTCCATACGTCTCCAAACATTTTATTCTTTTTATAGAGTGTTTTTATCTCTGTGTAAGCCGCCTTGAGTCGCCATGTGTGAGTAGGCGGCGAAGGACGTGGCCCAGCGGGAGATGCGGCCCAGCGGGGGATGTAGCCTGGTGGCCT
>NW_015386132.1:16006-17270 GCF_001527695.2 Protobothrops mucrosquamatus
GGCAGCTCGGGAGTTCTTGGCTTCCATGACGACCTTGGACTTGACCCAATTAGTTCATGCCCCCACTCACACGGGAGGACATACACTGGATCTAATTTTTGTCTCTGGCCAGTGGCAGAATGATCTGGAAATGGGGGAGGTAGTTATAGAGCCCTTGTCATGGTCAGATCATGCACTCAGGATGGATTTCCGGACCGCTTCCCCCCGCCACAGGGAGACGGAACCGCTTAGATGGTTCCGTCCCAGGCGCCTGATGGACCCGGAGAGGTTCCTGACGGAGCTTGGGCCATATCCGGAGGATCTAGTCCACGACTCGGCTGAAAATCTGGCGGTGGCCTGGGATGTGGCCGCAGCCGCAGCACTGGACCGAGTCGTGCCGTTGCGGCCTCTGACCCGACGCAGATCTCAACTAGCTCCCTGGTTTACCGAGGAGCTGAGAGAGATGAAGCGCCGGAAAAGACGCCTAGAGAGCAGTTGGAGGGCTACCCGAACTGAATCCGACCGAGCACAGGCAAGGATGCATGTTAGATCCTACCTAGTGGCAATGAGGGTGGCGAGGTCTAATTACTACTCCACCATCATTGCGTCATCAGATAATCGCCCGGCCACCCTCTTCAGGGTGACCCGCTCTCTCCTTCAGTTGAGGGGGGGGGACCCCCTGGTGGGGAGGGCTGAGGATTTTGCTCAATATCTGTATGACAAAGTCGCTCGGATTCGAGAGGGTTTAGACTCTGACTGGGTGGCCCCAGGGGAGGTGGAGAGAGCAGGTCTTGAGACGATTATATGGGAGGAGTTTGACTCTGTGGCTCCCAAGGATGTGGACAGGATCCTGGGGAGGCTGAATGCAACCACATGTTTACTGGATCCGGCCCGGGAGGGTACACGAGCCTGGCTCCAGGGAATTATAAACGCTTCTTTACGGGAGGGTGTCTTCCCCGTAGCCTTAAAGGAGGTGGTGGTAAGGCCCCTCCTTAAGAAGCCTTCCCTGGACCCAGATGTATTGGCTAACTATCGCCCGGTCTCCAACCTTCGCTTTGTGGCGAAGGTTGTTGAGAATGTGGTTGTGCAGCAATTCCCTCGGCACCTGGAGGAAACAGTCTATCTGGACCCGCTCCAGTCGGGCTTCAGGCCGGGATACAGCACGGAAACGGCATTGGTCATGCTGGTGAATGATCTCTGGAGGGCCCGGGACAGGGGTTATTCCTCTGTCCTAGTTCTTTTGGACCTCTCAGCGGCTTTTGATACCGTGGACCACGGTATCATG
>NW_015386132.1:18341-41058 GCF_001527695.2 Protobothrops mucrosquamatus
AATAATAATAATAATAATAATAATAATAATAATAATAATAATAATAATAATAATAATATAAATGTTCAAAAATAAAAGTAAACAAATAAATAAACATTGCTAGTCATTTGGAAAGACTTTTTTTTTGTTTCTTTGACACAGGCATAGAATCCTTCTGTTTCTTCTGACACCGATTTATCAGAATCTTTTTCTTTGATAAGACTAATCCTATGAAAAAATAAAAGCCATCGTGCTGCCCTAGTTAGAGTCATGCAGCCCAGTTCATATGTGTGGAGGATTTACTAGGAAGTAAATACAGAACTGCAGCCTAAAATGGGAGAAAGGAGAAGGATATTTAATTCCAGACCGCAGAAAAGAGCTCAGCACAGCATATTCTTCTGAAGTGTTAATGCTCAGTAAATGGAGGGGGAAAGATCACTCTTCTTAGAAGGAAGACAGGGAAGGGGTTGGTGGCATTACTAGCATAAGAAGCAGGACTACAGCTGTGTCTACCACTGTGATGCCCATCCTACAGGGTGGGATGAAAGAAAGAAGAATCACGCAGACTTCAATAAGGAGGTTTAATGCAAGAATTAGGAGCGAGGGACAGAATCTCAGAAACACTTTTATTAGTGATTTCATTTAGGCAAACATTCTTTGAATGTTTTGAAGTTCTTCCTGAATTTTTTGCACCCCAGCCTGAGCTGCTAGTTATGAGATAAACTACTAAAGGCCTCTTCTCCCAGCTGTTGGTTGTTGATATCCGATTTCTTTCTTAGGCTCTTCACAATCTCCTACACATACCTGGTTTCAAACAAAATTCTGCAACTCCCACTCCCCCTTTCTTCCATTTTTTTTTTCATACTCACTAACATGTGCACCGAAGTCTATGCTTTCTTCTTCCTTCTCACCCCATTGATCTGCAACTTGGGAACTTCAAAGAAGCCAGGGGACAGAAACCTTCTTGCTCATTTTCCCAGCAAAAGGCAAACTTTCTAGGCACAAGCCTTTTGAACAGTGGAGATTTCTGTAGGATTGATAGTCTGTGGAAAACTTTGTTTTCCAACTGATCTGTTAGCACAGAGGTCCCCAACCTGTGGGCTGCGGCCCAGTAATGGGCCATGGCCTGCTGGCCACCGGGCCGTGGGACAGGCTGGCCAGTGCGCGCATGTGTGCTTGCATACATTGTGAAGAGCCTTGTGCTAGCACCACAGCTGTATCCTGTGAAAACAGGATGCCACCGCACCGCAGGGCATAAAAATAGGACACCGCTGCACTGCGGGGGCTTGAAAATAGGCCGCTGCTGCGCCTTGGGGCATGAAAACAGGATGCCGCTGTGCTTCAGGATGTGAAAACAGGACACCGCTGTACCACGGGGCACGAAAACAGGGTGCTGCACCACACAAGAACAGGGCCGGGCTAGTGAGTATCCCACTGGTGCTAGCTCCGCCCCGTTTGCATTGCATGCATGCTCATGGCCCTGTGCATGCACACGCACACGTGTAAAATACTTCCCCCTCCCTTTCCCTCCGGTCCGCCAACAGAGAAAGGTTGGTGACCTCTGTGTTACCAGGATGCTTGAGGGGAGTGGAAGTGAGCATCACAATCAACATTTCTGATTGAGAGATCAACTTTGGTGGAGGGGCAGAGAGATGTAGTTATATTTTCTTTTCCAATTGGACCCTCAGTCTCCAAGGAACATATTCTCATAACAGTGACTGGCACCTAGAGATTCCCAATCTCATTCCATCACATATTCTGAATGAAATGATTCCGATCTTCTGCAAAGACAGAGCCTTCCTCCTTTAATTAAAGCAGCTAATTCCCCCCCTTCCCCCCAGATTCCACGTGAGCCTGGAAAAGTTGCTGCTCTTTAATAAATCAAACCATTAAAGCAATACATCTTTATTGCACTTCTTAAAGCAGCTGCGTTGTTTTTTCAGAGTCAGGTATAGTGCTCATGTGAGATCCAAAACAATTAATCTGAATAATCTGAAAGGGTCACAGCCTATGGAGTAGAGAGTTGGTCTCTGACAGAAGGCCACCTGAAGTATAAGCTGGATTGACAAGATCAGAAATGAAGAGGTGATAAGCCGCTTGGGAAAGCCAAGGGAAATCATCAAAACAATTAAAAAACAAAAATTAGAATATTTCGGACATGTGATGCGACACCCAGAAAAATACGGCATACTCCATTTAATCCTCCAGGGAAAGATTGAAGGCAAACGAGGTCCAGGTAGAAGAAGAACATCGTGGCTTCAAAATCTAAGGGACTGGTTTGGACAAAACTCAGCAGCACTTTTTCGTGGGGCTGCTGATAAAAACAGGATCACCAACATGATCGCCAACATCCGATAACAGATATGGCACAAGAAGAAGAAGAAGATTTGGCAGGAAAGGGATTTAATAGCTGTTGCTGATGAACTACTGGTCCTGTAAAAATTATCTCAAAAAAGTAGCTCCCATAATTAATGGAATGAGCTATATCCACTCTAAGGGGTTTCCCTGATTTTCCATGCTTCCCACTCAATGGTAATAAGTGGCTGGAGTATTTCCAATCATCCCATGGCATTTCCTGCTCCAGTTGAAGAAAGCTCAGAGCAGCAACAGTAAAAAAACAAAAAACAAAAAAACATAATGGCAGCTGGAAGACAGTACATACCAGGACATCATCCTGCAAAGAAGACAGCGTAACACTTGCCTCATGATATCTGGCACAAATATTCGAACTGCATTACTTGCACCAAGATGTGATGATGCATAGGTTGTCATCTACCCACTTCCTTTGCCTCCCACAGACACTGTGGATGAGAACCTCAGTGACTGAACAATGTTAGCTCTGTTCCCCATTTGCAAAAACTCGTATTTTGTCACATTTTGCCTCCCGAGCTGCAAATCTTTTGTGGGGAAAGGTATCTTGATAGCTTTGTACTTCCAGCTCATAGGAACCACTGACTTTTGCACATGATAAAATGAATGTGTCCAGGCGGATATAAAGTTATTTATAGGAGAGTGCAACAACCAATTTCATTAACTTTTTGCTTGGAATTGTAAACACATGACCTGTGAAATGATATTAGTTACTATGAGATCTGCAGAATTCTAGTGTGAGCAGCAGAGTTTTTGGACCTTGACTTTCGTATTGCAGCTTTGGGAGTTCAAGGCCATCACAGATGAACACAGTCTTTGAGAGATGGGGAATGGAAGTGATGGCGGCGTTCAGGAAGTACCCACCAAGGCAAGTGGTTGCAGATTAGGCTGGTGGATGCAAAGTTTCTGGATTTGTGCTATGACAGTGATGGCGAACCTTTTAGAGACCGAGTGCCCAAACTGCAACCCAAAACCCACTTATGCATTGTTGGGTGCCGGGTCGGTGTGGCCCATTGGGTGAGTGTGGCCCATTGGGTGGGCGTGGCTGTGGTGGTAACAGCAGACTGGGTGGGACTAAAAAGTTCAATCAATCAATTCCAACTTTGCAAGATTTTTTTTTCCTGTGAGAAGTTGAAATTGACTGATTGAGCCTTTTTTTTTTTTTTGTACACGGTGGCGGAGGCCTAAAGTGAAAAGATTTTATAAAATCCTGCTGAAGGCCTAGGACTGGGGTGACGGCGCTCGTGCCCACAAAGAGGGCTCTGAGTGCCGCCTCTGGCACCCGTGCCATAGGTTTGCCACCACTGTGCTATGACATAAAAATAATTTAGTGGAATTGTTGCTACTTGGAAGTGAACTGAAACTCAGGCTAATATTCTTATGCAGCATACAAATCAGCATGGTATAAAGATATTTTGATGCTTTCTCAAGATAGGTTAGAATTATTTAGCTTTTTTCATTTTGCCAGTTTTTTTTTAAGACCAGGCTATATCTACAAGTTAAGCAAACTGGAAACCAGAGGCCACACAGGGTTGTCTGGCCCCCTTTATTATTTACTTCAAGTTATCTTTTAAATGCTTATCTTCACGAGAATGTATCTAGTTTACAAATAAACTTTTTTTGCTAGGTTTGGTAACTGAGTATCACAAACAAAACAATAATAGAGATGATTCTTTTTTGTTTCTTGCTATCGTTATTTTATTGGAACTTGGAGAAGTTGAAAGGAGATGAAAGAATGATTGGTTTCTTTGATTTCTTCTAAAAATCTGAATCTATTTCTTTCCATGTTCCATTCTCCTTAATGTATCTATACGGTATCTAAACAGCGTTATTTAAAACAATTTCATGAGTTTAGCCATTTGTCTCTTCTGAAACTATCTTCTTTTACTCTGGACAAACAGAAGCGGCAATTTCCTTGCGTGATAATTCTCCCAGTACTAGATACTTCACTCTTGACTTCCATGAACTGCTGTTCCAGAGGCTTCTTCTTTCATTTTTGCAATCAGTTGGCAAATGGAGAGTATCAAGGTCTGAACTGCACTGTTGGCTGTTCTCTCTGAAAATCTGTATCAGATGAAACAGAATGCAGTTGGGATTGGTTGACATTCCTGTAATCCTGGCCTCTGCCTTCCCATCGTTACTAAATCTAGAAGCTCCTCTACTGGACAGCCTCTCCTCCATCTGCCTGTTTGTCTACTGAACCTTTTCTCACAGTCTTAACTTACGGAAACCCAACAGGGATAGCTATATGCCAGGCTTCCCACATTGTGGAAGGCCTTGGGAAACTGTGATTTGTTGACTCAAGTTCTGCTCCAGGAAGGAATACTGCAAAGACAGATCTGTAATGTTTCTGCCTGCCATGGGACAGGTGTCCACGTGGTAGAAATTCCCACCCCATCCTGCCTCTCAACCTCTGAGAGTTTCCCCCTTAGGATTCAGGACACTCAAACATCACCCCTGTATGCTCCCTGGTTGCTACAAGAGGCAGTTTTGCCACACCCCTGTACCATGGCCCACTGAAGGTTGTTGCTTTCTCAGGGCCACAAGGAAATTCAGTGAGAGTATGGGGCAAGGTGCAATGGGGCAGGGCTTTGACCGAGGGAGCGAGTGCTGATGGATTCATTGGAAGATGGAACCTGACAGGGAGGACAGTTGCATGTTGACATAAAACTAAAGGTTAGTGGCTGAGGAGAAGTGGTTCTTTTCCCAATATCACTGCATCTGCTGGCCTTTCTGAGCAATCTCTGGCTTCACATTCACATCCAGAAGCAGGAGATGAGATATTCTGCTCCTCATCCTTTTATTTTTTTAATATTTTCTCCTGCTCTGAAACTTCAGTATTCCGGTTCATTCTGACTCCTAGTCCTTGACTTGAACCCCTGCAGCAGAGCTACACTTCTTTGTCACTACAAACAAAATTCAGAGAAATGGCAGGATAATAGAGGGTTTTTTTACTGACTAGCCAAGTTTTTTACTGACTAGCGCTGCTTAATGCACAACTAGAAGCTGAAGGTGCAAGTTATTTATGCCCTTACTTGGTCACCTTTCTTGCAATGTTCACAGGAGAGGTTTTTTTTTCATTACACTACAAGATGTCCATGTGTTGACCAATGGAGGGATAGGGAGGAGGGTTACTTGATTCATTCTATACTGGCTATTGTTCCTATTCCAGAGCCCAGCACCTTCCTTCTTTGCGATTCTGCATAAGACTTCTGTACAATCTATCCTGAGACAATATAACTTGCACTGGCTTTGATGCTAATAAAGTTGGTGAATCAATAGAGTTGATTCAGCTTTTGTACTTTCCCTTTGCCAGGAAAATAAGAGACCTTTTTGTTGATCTCAATATTTATGGTTAGAGATGTTACTAAGAAGGCTGGGATCAGGCAGTGTAGAACAGAGATGACGTGCTTGGGGGGGGGGGAAATAACATTAGTCTATTTGTAGGACAAAAGTAATATGTAAGTATACTGTGGCAAGTGAAAGTTCTACATTGGTTGCATAGAATGCAAAACATATTATGCTTTAACTCAGAAAATTCATTAGCCTAAGACTGAGGTCCCCAAACTTTTGGGCACCAGGGACCGGTTCCATGGAGAGAGGTTTTTCCATGGACCGGAGGGGGCATGGTTTTGTGTGCCACATGCATCATGCAGATGGGGCTTTGCTTGTTTGTGCGGACCGGTTGCTGGCATATCATGGCCCAGTACTGGTCCACGGACTGGGGGTAGGGGACCCCTGGCCTAAGAGCAAATCCTTTTTGAGTGACCACAATTGGGACCAGCCATTCAGTTGTTAAATGAAACTCTTGCTAAGTGGAACCGCAAGTATGCTTACAATCTTCATTCTGCTGTCCTTTGCTTTACAGAGCTATGAAGGTCAAAAACGCAAGGATTGGTTGCAAAGTTATTTTTTTCATCACCGTCATAATTGTGAATGGTTGCTTTATGAGGCCGCTGCTAAATGAGAACCACCTACACGGTCCAGTTGCAGTCACTTCCATGGATGTTTGATAAGAATGGGGCAATTTGATATTAGTTTAGTGGCTAGTTTCTAGATAAAAACTGTCCTGTACCGTCTCCTCGGATTTGACCTTCCTAATGTTACAGAAGCATCCAGTCTCGTGATTCTAGCTATTTCCTTCCTAGCTCTCAACATTTCCAATTTTCAGGATCAGCAGTTGGCAAAGTCTGCTTCAGTTTCTCTTACCTTGGGTCAAGATTTTGTACATACTGCAAACAAGTCTTCAGCTTAAGAAGTTTGTCTTCTGAACTCCATGAATCTCTGGCATCTTTACCAAAGAAGTCAGGGTCATCCTCTGCTCCAGATGTACTTGGGATGCTTATGTACAAGGAAAGAGCCACATGTGTACAGTTAAAGATAAGAAAACCCATTCTGTATCCATGTACAGGTAGTCCTCGACTTAGGATCACAACTGAGCCCAAAATTTCTGTTGTTCAGATATTTGTTAAGTGGGTTTTGCCCCATTTTACCACTTTTCTTGCCACAGTTGTTAAGTGAATCACCACAGTTGATTAGTTAGTAACCCGGTTGTTAACTGAATCTGGCTTCCCCATTGACTTTGCTTGTGAGAAGGTGACAAAGGGTGATTGCATGACCTTGGGACACAGCAACGGTCATAAATATGAACCAGTTGCCAAGCATCTGAATTTTGATCACATTATCATGGAGATGCTGTGAAAAACAGTCATAAGTCACATTTTTCAGTGCTGTTGTAACTTTGAACAGTCACTAAACGAACTGTTGTAAGTCGAGGACTATCTATATGTTGCAATTCTTCCCTCTTCTATAGAAAACTCTCATCCCATCCACCCGAAAGCAAGGTGTAAATTGTAAGATAATGCATATGGGTACACGTCATAGAAATAATTCCTATAAAACTGTTTAATTTTTCCCACTCCTCAAAGCTAAGGATGCCCCTGACTTCCTGGAGCACATTTCTCCAGCTTATTGTACTTCATATTTTAGATCTGAAGCTCCCAGAATTTCTGGCATTCCCTATATTAATTGATTCATCTGCTATTGTTTGCAGAGTTCTTGCTCAAAAATTAAGGGAGGGAGGGAGAGATCCATTTATCACGTATCTTCTGCAAGAATCATAATAATGATCTAAAAATTTGGGAACTTTACAATTGAGATCCTTCACACATCTGTCAAGTAAATAGATACTACCTGTCTATGATTATGAATAGTTCAGTAACTTTTATTTATTGTTCTATTTTCTTACCTGCGCTTGTAATTCATCAGTGTTTCAAGTAACTTGGCAGCTTTTTCATATTCTCTTCTCATTCCTGCATCATGCATCAGTTTGAGTTCAATTTGCCGCTGGTGTCTGGGATTGGTAAAGAATAACTCTGAGTTACTGTATACTTTGTACTTGCAATTTTCACTATCTCTGTGGTAACAAACATTGTATATCGTCCCTCTGCTACCGTATATAAAAACTAGTCCTAGACTTGATTGGACTTTTGTTACTCCCCAGATTTTTTAAAAAAGAAGGAGAAGGGAGTTTAATGTTGACTTCATGCAGCTGAAGAATTGGAGTTATAAGGCTCATATAATATATGACCTCTCCTTCAGTTTTTATTTTTGTTTCTTAAACCAAGTTCTGTAGAGTTGAGCAACTGAACATGTACAATTGGATTTTAAGCATGTCTGGAGAAGGAAAACATTTGTGTCTTTTTCCTTTGAGAGAGGGAGGGTAACCCATTAGTTTGGAAGATGGACATATGTTTATGTTTATCATGACACTTTCATATGTTTATCATAACACTTTCCTTTCTGCAGGGTTTTTTTAACTCTGAAAAACTTTAGAACTACAAAATAAGTAATATTTCAACCCATTTGTGTTTCTCTGATAAAGTATTGTATTTCTTCAACCACCTATATTTTGAATTAATTGAACTGCAATATGTACTACAGTGCCTCAAATATGGCAATCTTCTTCCTGGACTTCTAGCTATGCAGAAAAAAAAATACTTTCTGTTAATCAGCAACTGGTTTGGATGTGAAGCACAGGAGAAAGTTAGAATTAGTGACTAACACATCTGGCCCAGTATATAATCTGAATATTCAATTGTTTTCAAATGGTGAACAGATGCTGAGTATTCAAAAATAATCTGATTTTCAATACATCACATATCCTGTCTTTTCTCTCCTTCTGCCCTCTTTTTGCAAGTTTACAGAGATGATATGGGTGCTTAATCAAGCATTTATCAGACTGTCCAAGTGCATCACAAACAATGGAAAGTATCCCCATGACTGCCAACATTGCTTGATGCTCATTTGTGGAATTAAGGCAGCTGTCCAAGTATTTGGGAACAGGTTACCTATCACTTTCTGGCTACAATCATATCATCTTTGAATGGTTAATCCAACTCTAAAATCAGAAATCTGGAGCTATAGAAGGGATTCATAGAAATGACTTTACCTTTCCAATGAAGGAAATGATGTGGAGATATGAGCCAAGATCATCACTGCCACAGCTAGCTGCCTAAGTCCAGTCACCACTGATGCCATGATGCTTCATAAAATCCAAACCAACATTTATGAGTAATCAAAAATTATTGTCTTTTGATTTCTGAAAATTGCATGTGCCAATGCAGTTCTCAATCAATCAATATTCATTAATCCCTTAATATATAAGCAAAGGGCCATAGGGAGAAAATGCACCCTGCTTTCAGATGTATTATTAGTCTGTCTTCCCATGAATCTCAGTCAGAATTCTGGGAGTTGGAGTCTTGACACGTAAGGAATCTTAGCATACTGTAAATTCATCTACTGTGTACCTGTCCAATGTCCATAGCTCTCCCTGGATGAGATGGTCAGGGACAGCAAAGAACTGTATAATAATCAGCTCAGTTATTTTGCAAATCACCTTGAAAAATAATGATTCCTAAAGATCTCATGGGCTGCTGGTGACCCTTTCCCCATAAAGGCTTATGAGCAACCATTTGACTTTACCATTTCCCCAAGCTATAGAATTTTGATGAAACGTTTTATTCTGCAACGTGTTGTTTTTAAGCAGCTTGTATATGTGTGCTGTTTTGTTAAAACTTGTATTTGGCATAGATTTTTTAAGGTGCAGTGCTAATGGGACTGAAGGAGGATGAAAATCCTACTGCTAATGTGCCTATATAATAAAAAAAAAATCCTGAAAAGACAAACCGAGCAATGCTCAGATGATCTTGGATACATCATGAATAAAACTAAGCACCAACCCTGAAACCATCAATTTTTTTCATTTAAATTGCAAGAACCTCTGGTATAGCTCCCTCCCATGGAGAAAGGAGATTACAGAACAGAAGATGATTAATAAATAAAATAAGATATGTAGGGGGGGAGAGCAGAAAAGAATTCAGAAACACAGGAGAAATAGAAATTCTATTAGACTTGTGATTACATCCCTGCATACAATGACAGTTTGTTGATGCCTCTTTCAGACGCCAACATAATTTGAATATTTGCACCATGCTAGTTTTCCCTTAGAATAATCTAGTGCTCTTTGAGGCTTGATTTATAGTTGTAGGAGAATAAGTTAGTAAACTATTCAGACAGCACCAGTTTAGATAGCAAATGCTGCATGGCTTGAAATAGAGAACCTTCACAGAAGGGAGAAAAAATGTATTGTTTAATATCTTCTATTTCCAGGGAGTTTTTAACATCAAACATTTAAAATAGCACTTATAGCTATAGCACTTAGACTTATATACCACTTCACAGTTCTTTACAACCCTCTCTAAGTGGTTTACAGAATCAGCATATGGCCCCCAACAATCTGGGTTCTTATTTTACTCACTTTGGAAGGATGGAAGGCTGAGTCAACCTTGAGCTGGTGAGAATCGAACTGCTGGCAGTGGGCAGAATTAGCCTACAATTATACTGCATTCTAACCACTGAGCCAACACAGATCTGAAAAAAAAAAGATGCCCAACCACCTATTATCTAAGATTTCCTATGGGATTCTCAGCTTTCTTATATTCTATAGCTGGGAGACATACATTATGAAATATGGGAGACAGGGCCTTTTCAGTTGTGCCCCCTAGCTATGTTTGGAATGCTTTTTGTTGAAGGCAAAAGTAGCAAGTGATAATTTTTTAAAAGAGTGATTTCATCTATGATTATAAATTAAATAGTTTGCTCTTTTTAAAAGCTCAATTAAAGTCTGGCTACTGTCCCAAAGTTTGTAAGTTTATTGATTATATATTATTGATTACTTGACTTTATACCTTATAGTTGTTGTTTTTTCTTTTACACTGATTTGCATTATTTGATTTTTTTCCCTCACCCTCATATTGTTGCTAGCCTAACACATTTTAATAAGTTATAGAATTCATTGCATCGCTTCAGTAGTCCTACAGCACTGAATTCTCCAAGATCAAGAAAGGCTGAGGAAATCTGTCCAGGTCAAAATCTATGATTTCAAGCATCAAATAATGAATGTGTTTCCAGGAGATACTTGCACTGGCTTCTTCTTATCTCAGCCCTGTTAGGATATGCTATGTAGAATAAGAAAGGGGAAATATAGGATTTTAAATCAGTCAAACCAACAGGAAGAAAAAGAAGCATGTGATGTCAGCCAGAAAGATAATTAAAATATTGAAACAAAAGATCTGCTGTAAAACATCCATACCCCTTCTCTATAGTTTTGGAATAGGTTTGGCACCCTCAAGTGAAGAAGGAAGAATATGACTATTTTTGTACCAGCAACTACAAGGTAAGTCCCTTTAGCTGATGGACTTTGAGTAAAATTAAATATGCAACGATTTTTAAAAATAATCACATTAACCTCAGTGGATTTTTTTTTTAAATCAAAGCATCCAATTACCTTAGAAACATCACACATAAACTTAGACTTCAGCCTATATCACGATGGCAAAATTACGACTTTCTACTGTGATTGAGAGTTAGAACAAAATGCTGCTAAAGCCATGTCCCTTAGTCAGGTTTCTCTCATTACTGCTAGAGTTACAATAGTAATGAAATGTTGAGGCTTAGCATCACCTGTCCAGGTCCCAAAACATGATGGATGCTGCTCATGTTTTTAGTGCCCTCCTTTTCCCATTGCTGGTGAAGGGGATGGGAGAGTGAGGAATGTCCCTGAATTAGTTGTCCAAAGGCAGCATCGAGCAACAGGCAACTTTAAGACTTAAGACTTTAAGACTTCAACTCCCAGAATTCCTCAGCCAGGATGCATCTATTCCCATGAATGTGCTATGAAGCTCTCTCAAACCTTGCATTGCTTCCTAAGTTCCCTTCATAATACTGTAGTTGTGCTCATCTTTCCCTCCTTTTCCTTGCAAGTGTACACAAAGTTGCAGAGGTAGTTACTTCATCTCTCAGGTCCAGAGTAGCATTGATGCCGATGAAGAATAGTGGAGTACCCATACTGAGCATGTGGTTAAAAGTATCACGAGGCATTTGGACAGGATTCAGGTCCTAGCCAGAAACTCTCTTTCTCAATCAGACATTCTTCATTGAAGAGCTTATGTGGGATTATTGTATGGGGAAAAACAAGATCTTAGAACTGTGCCCCAGAATTCCTGCAGTTTTTACACAGCATCTTTCTCCAGCCCAAACCCTACAACTGAAAGTTTGTAAGTCCTCAAATATGTGTCGCCTATGTCTAGGGCAGGGGTAGGCAACCTTGGCTCTTTTATGACTCGTGGACTTCAACTCCCAGAATTCCTGAGCCAGCATGGCTCAGCATGGAAACCTCTCCCTTTTCCCTCAGCATGGCTGGCTCAGGAATTCTGGGAGTTGAAGTCCACGAGTCATAAAAGAGCCAAGGTTGCCTACCCCTGGCCTAGGGAGATTTTCAGTCATCCAGGTCATGGTTATCTCAAAGCTTCATCTAAGAAGCTTCTTAGATGAGAAGCAAAAATCTTCCTCAAGGAAAAAACAAGTCCAGCTGCCTTTTGAAAAAGCACCTTTGAAACGTGTAGCCTTTGCAGAATGCCTTCAAAGCAAATTAAACCAAAAATAAATTAGCTATTTCTTCATACAATTATCTAGGATGAATTTAGTGCTGAAATCTCCAAGCATCCAATCTGACTAATAAAGTCAGGTAAAGTCCCCTTCCCAATACTTACACTGTTCAGAGATGCTGCTTTGGGCCAAGCAAACTTCTGCTTCTCAGTACCCGCAATGCCACAACAAAGCTTGGTTCTCCTATAAATACCCTACTCTTATCAGCAAGCATTAATTGAGCTAAGGGTAATGCTTACTGGCAAATAAGCTAGAATGAGTTTTTAATTTCCTAATTTATTGGCAAACATCCTTGAGATGATAGCAAGCATAATGAAAGTGATTGATCTGGGGGAATCACAGTGCTATCATTCCTTTCATCTTTATATTACCCTGTTTGATAGGAACCCAATTTATATATGTTTGCTTAGATTTGATTTACCAGGAGAAATAGTTATGTACCTGGAATGTTCCTGATTCATTCTGAATGATGGGTGTGTCAGAGAAGTTATGATGATCAGATTACTCATCATTTTCTAGAATTGTTCATAACAGTCTGACAATCCTGGCTTGGTCATAAGCATAAGCTGCTCGGATTAATTGTATGGGAAGGAAGGCTATCTCAAGATAAAGCTCTCGGCAGACTCCAGTTGTGCACATATTTCTAAGTTATGCTCGAATCCCAAGCAGGAGGGGTCCTCTGAAGCAAATTGAATGTCCACATCCAGATTCAAATACCCCAAGGCATAGGTGCTAAAGATTACTCTTTACAAAATTGTACAAGAGGGCTTTTTGGTAGATTTCTAATGAAAGAACTATGAAAGAATGGATGGGGGGGGGAAAGAAATCTATCAATACTGATTTGACTGGAAAGACCCATTTTATTACTTATTTAAATCTTCAGATGTCACCTTTCTGTCGTGTATAGTTTTTCCCAGTTTTCTTGGAAACCATTTGGAGACTATTTCTGTAAATAATGCTATCTCCTTTAAGTTGAGCTTGATGTGGTAGATTGCCATGCCCCTGATATTGCTTTGGCCACAATGTAGATGTGATTTGTTGTTGCTTTCTTCTTGCTATGGTCTATTGCAGTGGTTCTCAACCTTTTTAATGCCGTGACCCCAACCGGTCGTAAGTCGAGGACTAAACCGGTCGTAAGTCGAGGACTAAACCGGCCGTAAGTTGAGGACTACCCAACCAGTCGTAAGTTAAGGACTTTCCCTGCCCGGGAGCGCCGCGCATGCGTGGTTCCGCCCCCTGCGCCGGCCAAGGCGTAGCTGGCAAGCGGCAGAGACGGAGCAGGCCGACCACCAGCTGGCCCAGCCCAGGGGAGGTAAGGCACCCGCCGGAAAAGGGGGAAAAAATTGCGGACAAAAAAAATGGACAAAAAAAAAATGGCGGACAGCCTTGCTTGGCGACCCCCATGAAATGGTCGATCGACCCCAAATGGGGTCCCGACCCACAGGTTGAGAACCACTGGTCTATTGAGTCAATTCTGACTCCTGGTATAAAGGTATAAAGACAAGTCCCTTCAATTCTTTTGGCAATGTTTTCAGAGCTGGCTTGCCACCACCTTCTTCCTAGGGCTGACAGAGAGCAACTAGCCCAAAGACATGCAGATGGCTTCTGGGACTAAAGCAAGACTTGAACTCATGGTCTCCTGGCTTCTAATCCAGCACTTTAGCTATTAGGCCATCCTGGCTTTGCTTTCCTACAGGATCCCCCCCCCACACCTTTCTATTCTAGCGTTGGGATGTGCTGCTGATCTGTTCAAGGCCAAGTTGGCTTAGCTTCTTTTATCATCATTTCAATAAATAGAAACCTGAATAGCAAGATGCTCGGAAAATAAATTTAGTAAATATTAAATATAAAACTGCTTCCTAATCTCTTTAGGCCACTGCATATTTTGCCTGGGAATAGTTGCCAAGAATCAGTGCTATGTATTAAACCTCCACCCTAATGTGATATTAACGTTGCACTGTTTGCTCAATTACAACTAGTATTTCCTTACAACAATCAAACAACAATGCTAATTTTTCCCATCTGTTTCCTCAGCAATTTTTCAATTAAAATCTGTTGGAAAAGTAATCTTGTGAAAAATATTTTATCTTGACACATTAAGACAGCCTGGTGCCAATGGGAAACCTTGATCAGGAAATTAAAGGGGGAAAAAGGTCATGTTTGTTTGCATGCTTTTGGGTAAGAAGAGATTGGAGATGATCTGATCGCTTTTCTTGGAGAGCTTCTTATTCATTTATGGGAAAGTTGGTTAAAATTATAAATACATGAGGGGAGGCAAAAGAGGAAGATTGGAGAGAGAAAAATATTTAAAAATACAGGGATCAAATTTGGAAACTGACAAATTATACTATTTTGGTTTTATACTTGTTTCAGTATATGCTTTCTGTAAGTCTATTTCATCTTGTTTCTGTATTGTTCTGTCATCTAAAAAAATAAGCAAGCATTTTTTAAAATATCTAAATATCCTTTATTTGAGTTATGTATTTTCCCAAAAGAAAGTATATTTTCTGAGGTAGGAAAGCTTTAGGGCGTGCAAAATCCAGTGTATACTTTGCCAATCTAAATATTAATAGGACAGATTGATTTCTACTGATGCTGGCAGAGTCTGAGTTTTGTAAGAGTTTCTGCTTGCATTCAAAATACATTTGGTCACAGATCATCTCATGCTGTAAGTGGGTCAGTCCCAGCACTGGCTCTTGTTAAGCTAAATCTATGTGAAGCAGAGGAAAATCATGCAGTGAGAGAGGGCGGCTTGCACAATTACATTTCTGTATCGTTGTTCATATGTATTTTTTTCTTCCTAGCGTTTTCCAGCAAGTGCAGGGTTTGCTTTTTTTCAGATCAATCGAACTTTGATCCATTGGTTGCAACAGGAATTAACCAGCCTGACACTGTGGGCTGGGAGAGAGTGACTGGCCCAAAGTCACCCAGCTGGCTTTCATAACTAAGGCAGAACTAGAACTCACAGTCTTATGGCTTCTAGCTTGGTACCTTCATCACCAGATCAAATCCACTCTTTTTATCATTGTTCATATAACCTGAAGCTGTAATACATTATTGTGGTGGTGGGCTTTTTTTTTTAGGAAAAGGTATGCAAGTAGATTAGTTTTTTAAAATTAGGTTTTTTTTTAAAAAAATCCCTATTACTCTGTTTTCACTACTGTTCTTTTCTTTGCCCTCTTCTGTCTGCCAATTCTGTTAGTCAAAGGGTAGATAAATCACAAGCAGGGAGGGGGGGAAAAAGCATTATCCCCCCCAAAACTGGGCAGTTCTTTTTTATTAGTATGCTTCTAAGTAAGCACAGGATTTATTTAATTCAATAGCAATACAGTATTAGATGATTTCGTGATGGATACAGCTGCCCTCTAGTGTTTCCTTGTCTGAATCAAGTCGCAGTTATTAGATACCATCTTTTTCTGCTACCTTCTGAAAAGATTATTGATACAATCAAGCTGGAAATTGTTTGAATTTGTAGTACGATAAAATCGGCAGAAACCTCAGCTTTGTTAAAGACGTGCCCATCAGGAAAGCCTTAGAAAACCATGCACAGGCAGTCCTCATTTAACGACTGCTTCGGACTGCGACTGTTCAAAGTTATGATAGTGCTGAAAAAATAACTGTCTGACCAAGTCTTGCATTTGTGACCTTTGCAGGATTGTAAAGCAAAGAAGAGCTGAAGCAGGATCATAACATAGTTGCTGTTCCACTTAATGACCGCTTCACATAATGACTGTGTTGCTGGCCCGACTTGTGGTTGCTAAATGAGGACTACCTGTAATAGTTTTGCCAAAACATATGAACCACGATAACAGTTCATCATTCTAAAGCATGGGTCTCATAGGCTTCTAAAGCAATAGCATCAATAGGAGCAGGTTGTAAAAGGGAACTTTTGTGTGGGGGGGTGGGGGGGTGGGGGGGAGGATAGGAGAAAGGCCTTGAATGTCCATCTCCCACTGCACTTTCCACATTTTCACTGCAGCAGAGCTCAACCACACCTCCCCACAAGCGCAACTGATTTGTGATCCCTGGTCTGGAATTTGATTTATTATGATAACAAAGAACAGGAGTGAAGTAAAGTTACTGACTGCAAAGCAGACTATAATATGATATAAAATATGAATTGGTAATACTATAACGAATAGCTAAAAACAAAATTTCATTGGACTGAAGATCTACTTCTCCCCTGATCCTTATAATTAAAGACTGCTATATTAAAGAACATTCCTGAATGGCAAATTTCTGCTAAGATCTGCTGTCATTACAGCACAAAGTATTTTTATTTATTTATTAATTATACAAACTGCCCATCTCCCACAAAGTACACAAAATAATCCAAATAGCAGATACTTAATTGTGAATACATTATTTTGATTAAAAAAATGCAATTTAAGAACTTGTTTAAAATAAAGGGGATTGGAATACATACATATCTGCAATCCTAATCCTTGTTTTATACATGTGAACTCCTATGCTGCTAAAGACAAAAATATTTGGAAGGGCTGCTTGTTTAATCGGGGAACCCCCAGCGTTTTCTGAATATTTAGTGAACCACGAAGTTATAACTTTTGAGAAACACTGCACTAAATAAATGGCATTTGCAAAGGTAGATTGCTGAACAAAAGGAATAGCCCAATATTTATAAGCCAACTCTTTCCAAATCTTTAAAACACATTTCTAAATGATTTTATTTAGCTAGATTCCATAATAAAGGCAGCCCCAATATGCCCATGCTTTTGTAAAACCAATTTCACAAATATTATTGTTGCTTTTATTTTTGAAGGACTATCTCTGACATTTTCAAATGTGAAGGGTTAGGCTTTTGCGGAGGTTGGGATGTCTTTTCATAAATTTACAACCTATAAAATACTTTGCACAATGTTGCTGATCTTTACAGTATCCTTTTAGCACACTCCTGCGAATGGTGCAAAGAAATGGCAGATTTCTTATGATGATGATTGATGGACTAATGATGGCAGAGTAGAGTTTTGACTCTCATACCAGCAATTCTCCAAACATGAGGTGGGATGTCTTTTTTCCCATGGCAGATCTAATGGTGGTTTTGAGAATGTGACTTTTCCAGAAAATTAGTCCAGAGAAAATGATTTAATACCAGTTATCCTTTATCTGGAAAAAGATAAACAAGTCAGGAGATCCAAAATGTTTGTTTTAGACCGTGGTTACTTTAGCGTGTGTAGCAAACAATTTGATCTATTTCTTATTTTGCTGTGGCTAAATTAATAGACCCATTTCTACACCTAAATACATTGGTGTGTCTATTTCTCTTACAGATTCAAAATAAATCAATCACTTCTGTATCTCCTCTCTCTCTCTCTCTCTCTCTCTCTCTCTCTCTCTCTCTCTCTCTCTCTCTCTCTCTCTCTCTCTCTCTCTCTCTCTCAAGATACCTGCAAGTGAGGCAGAATGAAGTATATAAAAATACAAAGAAAGAAAAGCACAAATGAGTTAAATTTAGCAGCTTGGCTTAATTTTTCTTGAAGAACTTTCCTCAGGATACTGATACTCCAATAAATAATTGAGAGGGAAATGTGGGCACCCACTATGAGCAAGCAAGGCAGAGTGATAGTGATGGTGGCAATAGGGCCCTATCAGAAAGCATTCAAGGCTCCAGGCTCTTCACAGTGTTTTTGTACATCACCCATATTGACAGCTACCTCAGTCATTGCTTAGAACAGTGTTTCGCCATCTTGGCAACTTTAAGACATGTGGACATCATTTCCCAGAATTCCCAGTCAACACACGGAGTCTTGATTACTGCTGGTAAGGAAGACATCAGATCAAAAAGTGGTTTGGAATTTTTCTAATTTTTGCTACAGTATGCAACCAAGATCTTCACAATCAGCTTTATGTCTAGTTTAATGAAAAGAAAGACTAGGGGTGATATCAATCAATCAGAATAGAGCTAGAAGGGACCTTGGAGGTCTTCTAGTCCACCACCCCCTGCTCAAGCAGGAGACCCTATACCATTTCAGATAGATCGCTGACCAGTATTTTCTTAAAAACCTCCAGTGATGAAGTACCTACTACTTCTGAAGGCAAGCCGTTCCACTGATTAAGTGTCCTCACCATTAGGAAGTTTCTCCTTAAGTCCAGGTTGCTTCTCTCCTTGATTAGTTTCCATCCATTGTTTCTTTTTTTTTTCCAAATTTTTTTTATTATTTCTTGTCTTGCCTTCTGATGCTTTGCAAATTAAGTTGACCTCCTCCTCCTTGTGGCAGCCCCTCAAATACTGGAATACTGCTATCATGTCACCCCTTGTCTTCTGGGGTATTGGCTATTCCTGCCAGCTTAATGTCATCTACAAATCTGATGAGTTCTCCTTCTATTCCCTCATCTAAGTCATGTATAAAGATATTGAAGAGTACTGGACCTAAGACGGAATCTTATGGTACCCCATGCTTCCTTCCTTCTATGTAGATATAATACCATTAAGGACTACTCGTTGAGTACAGTTTGTTCGCCAGTTACAAATCCATCACTAGATGCTGTCTATCCCACATTTTTCTAGTTTACCAAAAAGTAGGTTGTGGTCTACTTTGTTGAATACCTTGCTGAAGTCTAAGTATACTATGTCCACAGCATTTTGCTGGGCTACTAATTTTGCCACTCAAATAATTAAATAAGATTGGTTTAGCATGATCTGTTTTTAACAAAGCCATGTTGGTTACTAGTTATAACTTTATTGGTTTCTAGATGTTCACAGATATATTTTTTTAATTATTTTTCCCAGCAGTGTTCCAATATCTAAGGGGCTCTCACAAAGAAGATGGAGTCAACTTGTTTTCCAAAGCACCTGAAGGCAGAAGGGAAACTAATCAGGAGAACCAACCTAGAACTAGGGAGAAATTTCCTGACAGTTAGAATAATTAGTCAGTGGAACAACTTGCCTCAAGAAGTTGTGGGAGCTCCAACACTGGAGGTTTTTAAGAAGAGATTGGACAACCATTTGTCTAAAATGGTATAGGGTTTCCTGCTTGAGCAGGGATTGGACTAGAAGACCTCCAAGGTCCCTTCTAACTCTGTTATTCTGCTATTAATATGTATTTGTAATTAGAGATTAATCAACCTGGCATTCATGAATAGCATTTTCAAGTTCAGAGGCTCTACAGAGTAATTACTGCTGTCATCACAGCTGTAAAGAAGGAGATTATAAAATAAGATTAAAATTCACCCTCTAGCTAGCAGGCCATGGGAATTACCTGAAGGGTACCCATTTGGGAAAGGTTGGATTAAAGGATAATTTGTCTTGGTAAAGAACAGCAGTACAAATTAATCCTTTTGTTTTGATGTAGCTTAACAATGGATAGGCATTTTATTGCACAACTGCTCTACTCTGTAATCATATATCTGAATCATTAGAACTAGTAGAATACCATCTGGAGACAATCGTTTTAAGAGAACTGAAAAATGATATGATGGAAGGCTCATTATCCTTATCCACAGAGCTTGAATTTGTCTTACTCCTCAGAGATTTTGCTTGCCTTTTTAGAACTGTCACTAGAAGCCCTGGCCTGTTCTGAATGACAGCTAATGTTTTCCATCATCTTCTCCCTCTCCAAGCAAAGTGCCAATACAGTAACTCCATAAGGAGAACACATCAAGCAGCCTTCAGCTCTTAAAGTGATTCCCGCAAACTGGGAAGCAGGTGGGATATCTAAACAGGATTCTGGAAGCATTTTAGGGTGCAAATCTCCATTAGAAAGCAAATAGGAGAGATATTCATTTAATACTTTGAACATCTTTTACAGTGCACACCCTAGTTATCTGCATGCAAAGATGTCTGCAAGTATGTGTGTCAAAAAGTCAAGATGGCGGCAGTGCAACAGTGCAATCAAAGTCCACAATTTTTGTACACGTCAAGCTGAAACGCCTTTGAATCCGTGATCACAGATAGCATCTTGATGTGTTTGACACCTCCACCTCCTGGATGATTTTACATGCAGAATAGGAAAGCGCAATGCTTCAGATCCAAAGGGAAGGGGGCAAGGACCTTGCATGTATCAATTCTTTCTTAAATAACGTGTGTCTGGTCCTGGGCTTTTTATGGTAGCCATGCTAGCCCAGGATAATATGCTTTTCAGGTAAAGAGATGCCACCTTCAGCATGTTCTTTACTGACCCCAAATCTGTATTTTCCTGGAATTGTGCAGTTGTATACAAGCTCAAAGCTAGACACACCTTCTTTCAGGAAATACAGGTAGGAATACTTGGCGTCCCCACAACCTTTCCAAAGCCCCTTTACTGCACTGGCTCCAAAGTGCAGTAAATCCATAATACCATCATAGCATTCCCTTTCCAGGCAGACACATTTTGGCCAGGATGCCACAAGTATAACCAAAGCCCAGTTTTATCCTAAGATTGCCTTTACTGCTTCATTCACACTACGATGTCTAATCTAGAGATGACCTTGAATGTTAACACTTAATTGGTTATCCAACCCATCAGTTTGCAGGAAGGGGCAGCATTCTGGCCTACACTGAGGATGCATATGAAAATACTTGTGTAAATAAGCCATCTACATTCAAAAAGAAGAGTCTAATTCAAAAGAAACTAAAGCTTTGGATCAATACATGTTCCCCTGACATTCTCACTAATACATCAACAGAGGTGCAAGAATGAAGCAGAAAACTGCTGCAGTATTTCCCGGCTAGTTAGCCCTATATACAATGTCAAGCCACGAGCAAGTACATAAAACGATACATGCTGATTTCTTCCTATCTCCATTAGAAGATTGTTTTAATGACGTGAAGTTAAGAATCTATTTAAATTGCCTATACAAATACTCTGCTGTCCTCTGTTCTTTGAGAACATAAGTCCTTTAAAAAAAAAAAAAGGCAGGGGGACAAACTAAGCCCTGGTCATTCCCTGTTAATTTCAATTGAGTGTCTCACTGAATTTAGAACTCATAAAACGCTGGACAAGTTTGTGATCTGGAGGATCATCAAAGTAAGTGTTGCGTCCTATTTAATGAAGAAAAGTTCCCTTAAGAACCCAGTTAGGGAAATTAATGATCCACTATACCGATACCTGCAGCGGTACACTTTCAAATGCAGGCATACATCAAATGGTTAACAAGAAGCTTCACCCAGACAGAACACCACCCTTTGAAAGATCTTACTTGATGAAACGTCTTCCAGAAAGACAGTAGTTACCTTGTGGGTGTAGGCTAGAATAAACAGAGCAAATAGAAACCGCAGTGCCGGCTGGCGACTCCCAGGGGGAGGGCCTTCTCGGTGGGAGCTCCCACCCTCTGGAACGAACTACCCCCAGAGATCAGGGTGATCCCGGATCTCCCTTCCTTCCGCCGCGCCCTTAAGACATGGCTATTTCAACAAGCAGGACTGGCCTAAGGGGAATTTTTAGCGGGGTTTTAAAAACAATTTTAAAATTAAAAATGGCCAAATCTAATATTTTATTTTAATTCTGTTTTTAATGATAGTTTTGGGGTATTTTTGTATCTGTTTTTATCAGGCTGTCAGCCGCCCTGAGTCCGCAAGGAGAAGGGCGGGGTAAAAATTTAATTAAATAAATAAATAAATAAATAAATAAATAAATCTTGGGGGGGGGGGAAAACCCACTGGACTGACTTTCAAGTTAACAACACCACACATTTCCAGGATATCCAAATTTAAAGTTTAGGTGGGACATTCATCATCCAAACCAAAAGGCAAAGTATTAATGCATCTTTCCATCCCTCAATATATTGGAAAGGTTATGAAGAGATTGCTATAATCTACCTTTCCTGGTTAAAACCTCCAAGGCAACTATTAGATGTAACATTTAAATATTTTTTAAAATATTTAAAATACATTGACTGTATGTCAGCACACCACATGTACCTCCAAGCTGGTGAGTTGTGAGCAGTATGTTCTTTTTCTGGATCTTTTGATCAAGGGGAAACAAATTTTTTCCTTGTAGAGTATATGAAATCATCAACAGCTGCAGATTGACTTTATGTTCCCTCTTATTTCACATCTGGCACCTTTTGAAATTAATTTCAGAATAGCTCTGAGGCAAACTCCATGACCAATCAATGCTGCACGCTGAGACCGAGAAGGACAATTATTGAGAAAGTGCTGGTATAAGGGTCAGGTTTGGATTTTCTAATTAGTACAATCTGATATATTTATATATGCAAAGTTTAGAACTGCATTTACAAGGTTATAACTCAGTGTGGGATCACGCATCAGATTCAGATATACCAGTAGCTTGGTTTTGGTTTAAGGGTCAACTAAATTCAGGAGTATGGATACTGATTATTATTAGCATTAATTTGGAAAGCTAATCAGGCTTATTAATATTAACCAGGAATCTCTAAAATGTTTCCTACAGCAAATGGAAAA
>NW_015386132.1:41114-85569 GCF_001527695.2 Protobothrops mucrosquamatus
CAAATGGAGTTAAGAGTGGGTGAATCTTTATGGGGCTCTGAGACTTTGAAGTGGAAATGTTTCCGGGTTGTGCAAGGAGGTGGGCTTTTGTGTCTTTTGCTAGTTTAATGGTGGTGGGTTAATCTGATAATGTCCTAAAAGTCATGTCCTGTCTTTGGAGCTGAATGGGGGAATGTAGTTCTTGATCCCCATCAGCTGTGGGTGCTGAAGGCATTTTGCTTATGAATACTGTTCCCCAGTCTTTCTGAATGGATTGCCAAATCTGCATTTCTAAAATGTGGCCTCCTCAGGTTTCTGCCTGATGAAAGGAAGACTGGGAGCTTTTCTGCCTAAGATGTTTTTCTCCATTTCTCCTTTAGGGGAAATATTCTATCCTGCCTTTTTTAAATATTCCCCAAAATATTTCATTCTCTAGGAGGGTGGGTGGGTGCTGATTTTCTACACATCTTAGGCCATGTTTTGGCAAGATAATGGCCCTATTAATGGAGGCATCATTTATTCAGATCAGTGGTATATAGTGACACTTTTGACCAATCTTCCAAACAGTTTTGCTTTAGACTATTTTGCCAGCAATTAACCAGTTATTGAGCATTAAGTTGTCAGAAATAACATTGGTTTAGAAGCTAGTTCAACTACTGCAATTAACCCTAAACAAGTTACAAAGATGTCAGCTGGGATAAGAGCCATTGCCCTGGTTCCCAATTCCATTCTAGCCTGAATGCCATGTGAGGATTTGGAAAACCTGATTAGTAGTGACAACATGATTACGGAACAGTCTCAGCCAAGACATTTGCCACAAAAATAGCACAATGTTATTATCTCTTGGAAAATACTTTCACATTATTATGGTTGGTCACAAAGTCAGCCAAATGTTTAGATTGGATTTGACATCTTTGTCCACCATTTGAATCTTTCCAAAATACCTGGGATACCAGATGTTGCTGCTTAAAGGTATTGTGACAGGATGTAAATTGTTCCAAGTAAAACTGCCTTTTGCAATTGACATGTGAAAATAAGATCTAATAGTTTATATTGCTACTTGGATAAGTAGCAATATGACAGAATTACCAAGTACAAATAAAACAAATAATAAAATAAAGTTATTACTAGAACAGTCTTTGTGAAGGCCTTGGATGCATGATTGTGTATTAGAGATATTGAATAAAAAACTGTGAATAAACTGAATAAAAAACACGGAATTGAAAAAAAGATGTAGCGAGTACTGCATTAATAATAACACTAAACATTGTAGCATTGATTTGTTTAGTGTTTTATTTGCTTATAGAGATATTGCTTCTAAAGAGCAGGATATGGAAATCAATCACTGTTAAGTAAAATGTATCTTGATTAATATATTGCTGGCATATTAGAAAGCCATTTGAATCTTAATTACATGCAGGTCTGCTTCCAATCCAAGTTGCAAAAACATAATTTGCATGTTTCTATGCTATATTAGGAGAATGGAATTAATGAATTAATTTGAAAATGTGGTTTGATCAGGAGAATAGCAAGGAACGCTTTTCACAGCATTAAAGATCAATGCAACATTCTGTTAACTCCAGCAGACCAAATTGTTGAAGCTTTACACCCCCAGAGGTTACTTTAAGAGCTAACAAACCTAACAAACGAAATGTTTTCGTTCTTAACCTTTTAATAGCTGATAATTTAAGATGATCTTTCACTTGGCACTTCCCTCTACATTTGTTCTACAAGTAAAAATAATTAAACTCTTTCATTGATTTTTGAAACAATTCAAAGGTTTATACCAAGAAGACCTGCATGGAGAGAGAGGTGTTCAACAGGCTCCTAATAGATTATATCTTAGAAGGTATCTGTTGAAGATCATTGTCATCCAGGTCTTTTCTTAGGAATTTGTAGTAACTAGTTCTTATTTTTCCATTCTTTTTCACCTGTTTTTTTACTGGATATATTTTGAAATCATTTTCATGTAAATCCTTGTGAAGCCTTTTTAAATATAAAATATTAGATAGAAAATGCTATAAAATAGAGTAAATGATAATTATTGTTATGGATTACATATTCCAATAGCATTTGTTCAATAGATGATACAATATCACTTATCATTTCATATATTCATGCAATGGAGTGTAATCTAAATACTGTATCTGCTATCATAACAACTGTGTAATATAGATTGAGAAATAACAAAGGTACAATAGCTCACGTGTGATGTTATGAGATATTCTGCCTGCCAGCCCCTTTTGCCAGACACAGAATATACATCGTTGTCTTAAGCAGAATCTACATTTTAGAAAGATGGCATTTGACATGTAGGCACAACTGCCTTTTTTCTGGAAACAGGAAACAGGAAAATTCGGAATGCTTTTAAAATCAACCAAAACTTCTTAAGCTATGGACTGAGGCAGAAAAAAAGAAAGACATGTCCCAGAGCCCCTCATTAGAGTTCGGTGTACCAGGATTCTTGGAGGTATACAGGGAATTGAGACAGATGGGATATCTGTTTTAAGGGAATTCAAGTTGCAGAGTAATAGATAACAAGTTTAGCCAGGAATCTCAATTAAGATTTATTTTACTTTGTGGAGTTATCTCCTGTCTTTATTTTTCTGTATTACTGATAAAATTGGGTTTTTCAAACTCAGTTCTTATCCATTCTACAACCTGGGCATGATAACATTACCTATTTGTAATCTATAGTATGTCTTGAACCCTTTCCAGTCTCTCTTTTTTTCTAAAGGTTCTAGCAAGAAGAACAATACTTTGAGATCAGCACCATCCTCTGGTCAACTCAGTGAATAACTTTTGTCCTTTGTGCTTTTTCTTTTTCTTTCCCAACTGATTTTTAAGTTGTACCATTGTGATTTGAACAGTTCTATTACAGTATTGTGCTCCTGCCCTACTCAGTGTTAGCCTTTTAAGATTTTAAAGTATGTATGCATTCATTTATTAAACATATTTATATGGCTGCCCAACTCACACACAGATGACTCTGGGCTACTTACAACATTAAAAATCCACAACATAAGAACCATAATCCACCCAGTCATGCCTGTGGCAGCAGCAACACAATCAAATCTACCACCTGATCAGTTCCATCTCTAATAAAATATGTTTTATATCACTTTTTCAATGAAGTTTGATTGTTCTTATACCTTATGAGATTGGTGAATTTCCCAAAGCAGAGAGAAAGTGCTGGTCTAGCCACACACTTTTAAGCTATACAGCCAAGAGTTTGCATTACAGGGATTACTTCATTTTCCCCATTTTTATCTTTTAATATCCAGAAAGGCAGCACAAATAGTGAGGGCCCTCTGTTTTACATATACTAAGTTTAGGGAGAGAATGTGAGATGAGGCACCCCCTGAAAGACAGATGGCAGTAGAAGGAACTATCAATCTGCTATTCCAAGACAGGAGATTGGAACCAGGGTATGCAGAATTAGGGAGTTTCTGGGATAGGAGGATTGAATCTTCTAGTTTACTCCCTATCAACTCAGTCATTCAACCACCCAAGGTTACTTTAGTTCTAGTTTACCTCAATATTTGACCCTAGGTATCTAGTTTAATGAAGAGAAGGATGAGGGGGGACATGATAGCAGTGTTCCATTATCTCAGGGGCTGCCACAAAGAAGAGGGAGTCAGGCTATTTTCCAAAGCGCCTGAAGGTAGGACAAGAATCAATGGATGGAAACTAATCAAGGAGAGAAACAACCTAGAACTAAGGAGAAACTTCCTGACAGTTAGAACAATTAATCAGTGGAACAACCTGCCTCCAGAAGCAGTGAATGCTCCAACACTGGAAGTTTTTAAGAAGAGACTGGACAGCCATTTGTCTGAAATGGTATAGGGTTTCCTGCCTGAGCAGGGGGTTGGACTTGATGGCCTTCAAGGTCCCTTCCAACTTTATTATTATTATTATTATTATTATTATTATTATTATTATTATTATTATTATTATTATTATTATTATTATTATTATTATTGTTGTTGTTGTTGTTGTTTTATAATCTGTGGTGTATCGCTCAGTGTATTGTATAAATTCAGCCACAGCAGCTAGTCAAGAAAAACAACTGAGATTCATTAGTAAATTAGATCTCCCAGACCAGAACATCTTCCTTCCACTCTTTCCTCTACTTCCTAACCTCCTATACTTGTGGCCAAGAGCCAATCTGTCATTGGTTTACCTGGCACAATCAATAACGCAGGGCTGAGGAAAGTGGAAAGTTATCACTTTATTTCTGATCAGAAGCAAAGAGGCTCTCCGTTATAAAAAAAAAAAAAAAGGAGCTGGGAGGAGCATTGAGCAGGCAGAATTGGCATTCTATTTTTATACCTCAGGGTACAGGAATTTCGGAACAGCAATGATAGGTTGCAAATTTCTTATCAACATAGCATGTATATAAGTAAAGCATGGAAAGCACATGTACATGTAGTGCTGTTCAGGTGTTCTTAGCATGACCTACACCACCTAGACCCCTGCGTGCCCCTCAACCCAAGCTGCAACAAGCTTCTACCGTAGGTACTGTTCTAATTGCACCCTGTGCATCTAGCTATGGTTTCTCTGTAGGGGCTGGTTTCAGCGTTACTTATCAAGCGTGCAGATCTTGTTCCACAGAAAAGGCTCTCTCCTTTGTATAGATTTACCTCACCCAGGAAGAGGGCATGAATAGAGGATCTTAAACTTTGTGTAATTCCATGCCACACTCTTTCAAGTAAACTGGTCCCAAGATATTTAGGACCCTAAAGGTCAAAAACAGACCTTTGAATTAGGTCCAGAAACAAAGTGGCAGCCAGTATAGATGGCAAAGCATATGTTTGTACCAGTCAATCCCAGATTCAATCTATTTTGAACTAACTAAAGTTTCAAGATTATTTTCAAAGGCAGATCCATATATAACTCATTGCAATAATCTAACCAGGAAATTACCAGAGCACGAATAGCTGTGGTGAGACTGCCTCTGTGCAGGTCAGGTTACAGTTATTAAATAAGCCCAAATATGTTTAGTATTAAATTGGAAGAGTCTGTCATTGCTTCCTCATATTCAGACATGGCAAACAATTTGATTGCAACTCAACAAACCGACTGATGGAAGTCCTAAGGGATGACAGTCTAATATTAACTTTAAATGAATTAGGTCAGTGCTTGAACACAACCAACACTCTGGAATTACAGACATATTAAACTGACACAGAACTCTTGCACGGAAGTTATCAATCATTAACTGTGCTAAAGAACTTTGATTTTGAAGGGCTAAAATATCTTTGGCTCCTACTTTTAAATCCACCATCCACAGCATGCATTGAATTATGTAATATGCAATCAATGTCAAACTAAAAAATACTGAACTTTAGGGAAATGAAACATTAATCTTAATATGCTTGTCATTGCCACATTATAAACTGATCCAAATCAGCAAATGCTTGGATTTCTTTTTCTTTGAAGTTTAGAAAATAGTTTCAGTTCCTCCCCTCACCCCCAATTCTCAGCAAAATAAATCTCATAATTGTAGAATTTTACCCGAAAGCATATTTTGTGGCATTAGCATCCATGAGATTTAACATTAATCTATATTAGATAGGATTAATATTTTGTCTTTAGGAAAAGGCCCTTGCAAAACCATTGTACAAAAATGGGGTAATGTGTTTGTGCAAATAGATATTAATGAATTCGGAGTTTTGGGAATGGTTTGAAGAATCTCTGCGATTTTTAAATTAACTTTTTAATCTTAAAGAAAATTTACATATACATCAATAGATGCTAGTCTCTGAGGCCAACATCTTGGATTTTTCCAGATGAATAATGTGGAATCCTTGATGCTCTCTGAGCTTGTTTGCAGATGTTTTATTACCCAGCTAGGTAACACAATCAGTGCTGATGTTGTTACTTAGGTAATGAAATGTCTGCAAGAAAACAACCAAGCTCAGAGAGAGTCAAGGACTCCAGAGTTCAACCCTGAGCTATAAATGTTATCTTCTACTGGCAAATGAATAATGTTTTAGTGCATACGTAATGACTATTTCAATTGAGTTTTTTTCCTCCAATCCTCTAGTTAGCTAGCTATGGAGATGTTAGTTTTTTGGTGCAAACATTCAATGGCTATGCAGCATTGTCTTGAAGCAGACAATGCAATGCAATCCTGGGCTGCATTAATGGAGGGATACATTCAAGATCACATGAAGTTCTACTGCCATTTTACAAAGCCTTATTAAGACCATACTTGTAATATTGCATCCACTTCTGGTCAGCATAATACAAATGATGCTGAGACTCTGGAAAGAGCATAAAGAAGAGCAACACAAATGATTAAGGGGCTGAAGACTAAAATGTATGAAGAATGGTTACAGGAATTGGGTATGTCTAGTGCAGACATGTCAAACACAAGGCCCGGGCCCGGATGCGGCCCATGACGTGGTTTCATGTGGCCCGTGAAGCCATCCTGGAAACAGTGAGGGAACGGCCCCCGCTGCCTTGCCCCTGGCCCAGGCTGCCCGGGAGCCAATGTCCAATTTTGTGGTGGCCATCTATGCTGAAACGCATTCAGTCTTAGCTCCACAAGGCCGTCTGGAAACAGCAAGGGACCGGCCCCTGCCGCATTGGCCCCACCCCCTGGGTGCACGCTGGGGAGGGGTCACCCTTTGTGAGGAATGAAGAAATGCACCATCGCCTGGAAGTGACCAGCAAATGGCCCTCGCCTACTTCACATATCTGGCTTTATGAGCTCTGGGGGTGGGGTTTCGGCAAGCTCTTCCAGTGGACCATGCCTTGGCGCTTGCCCTGGTCCCACCCCCTTCTGCCAGAGACCCTCAGATCTGTCCCACTCCTGCCCAGGCCCCCACAGTCACCCTTGACGCAAACGATGTAGAGCTGGCCATGCCCACCCAGTAGGCCACATCCACTCCAGCCACACCCACCCAGTAGGCTGCGCCCACCCTGGCCATACCTACCTGGCCCCCCAAGGACAACCCCAATGCTGATGCAGCCCTCAATGAAATTGAGTTTTACACCCCTGGTTAAGTGAGTCTAATGAAAACAAGAACTAGGGCGAACATGATAGCAGTATTCCAATATCTGAGTGGCTCCTACAAAGATGAAGGGGTCAAACTATTTTCCAAAGCACCTGAAGGCAGGACAAGAAGCAACAGATGGCAACTAACCAAAGAGAGAAGCAACCTAGAACTAAGGAGAAATTTCCTAACTGAGAGAGCAATTAACCAATGGAATAACTTACCTTCAGTCACTGAAGACTTTCAAAAAGAGACTAGACAACCATTTGTTTGAAATGATATAGGGTCTCCTGCTTGAGCAGGGGGTTCGACCAGAACACCTCCATCGTCTCTTCCAACTCTACGATATTATTCTATATTCTATGTTCCTTGCTTTCCTTTTCTTATCTATGCAGGTGTAAACCCGGTTACATATATAACGTACAGTAACTGTATTTTTTCTCTTGGTTAAATCCAAATATAAGATTTCATTCCACATATGCTTAAGAAGGATTGTTGGTGTTATCAATCCCAAAGATATATTATAGAACGGAGAAAAAATTAAAGGTTACAAACGAAGAAAGCTAACAACTGGACCGTTGTAAAAGGTACAACGATTATGTGAAATAATAGTAATAGAACAAATAATAGTGATAGACAAAATATCTCCCTCCATCTTGATAATGCTTGCCCTAAAATTGAAGTCAAATGAATACTGGAGGGTTCAGTAAATAAACAAAGTACAAAAAAAAGAGTCTTCTACACAATGGCTGGGTCCAACTTAACCCATAATTTGTTCAACCACAGTTTATTGAATAAACTACAATGAGCTGAGTTCACAGAATAAGCTAAAACAAAAATTTAACAAACCATAATACTTATGTCTTAACAAGATATGTAAACCCAATCAGTGTTTAGACAGTTAACTAAATGGGAAAATTATACTTCTCATTAATTAGTTGCACTCAGATAAGAAAAATTATTAATGATTGCCTTTGGGTATTATTGCAGAAGAAAATTTTTCTACAGTTAGTAATATTTTAGAGCGCCAGTTGTGTAGTAGTTAAGGTATCAAGCTAAAAACTGGGAGACTGTGAATTCTAGTCCTACCTAAGGCAAAAGGCAGCCCTAGGAAAAAGAAAATGGCAAACCACTTCTGAAAAACTTTGCCAGGAAAATTGCAGAGTTTTGTCCAGCCAAGAATGGGACACACTGAATGGAAGAAAAAAAATACATATTAAAATAAATACATATTCTGCTAAAACATTTTTACTAACTATCAGAATGATACCTTTATCTGTTTTAAAACTTTTTTGTATGCTTTCCATAATATACAATCCTAGATGATGTCATGCAATTAATATTCCCAGGGGAAAGAATGTACATCAATAACTCTACTTTGTCAGCTAGATGGTCAACCTTTTCTACCATTTGTTTTGAGAATTCCAGGACTGAATGACAGAAAAAGATTTTTTTCCCCAACAGAGTTATTTTTGTGATGTTTTAATGCAAGAGCTTTCAAATGTCAAAAGATATGTCTTGCTTATAGTTGATATGTCAAATAATTTATAATTATTGCTGTGTTAGTGCCCAAGAAAAACTTGAGAAAAAGGAAATTAAATATTCTGAGCATATTGAACCACAGTAAAGCTGCAGATGTTGATATCACTAAAAAAAAAAACCAAAGTTAAAACATGGAAGTGGTTTGCTTATCAGGTCACTGTGTGACTTATTTACTCTATGTGAAACCTGCACCCATGCATGATGATTGTATAAAGGAACAGCAAAGACATTCTTCCAAGGGAAGGGTAGCAAGAGTAAGTGCAAAACCCATAGGGGGATTAGTTTGTTAAATGCGTCTAGGAAAGTATATTGCAGAATTGTGATTAAAAGTTAGGGGACGTAACAATAAATAAAAGTACAAAGTTGCTTTATGCTGAGCAAAGAATGTGCAAATCAGAGTTTTGCTTTCAATTTTTGATTGAAAATTCTATGTATTTAATAAAATGTATTGCCCATTTACTGATTTAGAGAAAGTATATGATAAATTTCATAGGCATCAATTATGGAAGATTTTGTGAGAATATATTGATGAGTGGTTGTTGAATGTGATGAGTGATAATTGATGGAAGGAATGTATGTGTGACGTTACAAAATTTTAAAGGATTTTGTATGCTATTTCTATACCAGAGTGAATGTCCCCTCAAACCAGTCAGAAGCACTACTAGTTGTTTTCTAACTACTTCATTAGAACACATTCTACAGATATCTCCCTAATGCACACTTTATACTTACCAAGAAGGAAGAGAAAGAAGACCAAGAGAAACAGGAAGGAAGGAAGGAAGGAAGGAAGGAAGGAAGGAAGGAAGGAAGGAAGGAAGGAAGGAAGAAAGAAAGAAAGAAAGAAAGAAAGAAAGAAAGAAAGAAAGAAAGAAAGAAAGAAAGAAAGAAAGAAAGAAAGGAAGGTGTCCATCCATCAAAATGGAGTTGAGGGATTTCAAAGAGCTCTTCATCCTAATGAAATGAAGATGAATCTGACTTTTCCAATACCATAGGTCTATCTTTGTCACAGCTTCTATGCTGGTTCTCACAATAAGTGTTAGTTTGTTGAAACTAACACTTTAAATAGGCCTCACAGATTTCTTTCCTATTTATTTGATTCCTTTCTGAAGGAAATAAAGCTTTGTTTATCTGAGCTAGCCATGGAAGAAAGATGTTTTCTTTAGCTTGCTTTCATTTATCAGCTCTAAATGATAGTTACCGTTTGCATTCTTCACTCTTTAAACCTCCAGAAACAGATACATAGAAAATAAGAAATAGAAAGATTATACATAATACAAAAACATATTTCATATCAGGAAACTAAATGCTTAGCAAGTAGTTCCTCAAGAATCGAACAAGAATGTGTGATGTGTCCTGGGTTTTTAAATGTATAGATAATTATGGGGAAAATGCTTGAAACGATAGTAAAGGTATATTGGTCAGGGACATTGGAGTTTTTTTGCAGGCAAATACTGTGGTCAGACTCTTTGGCCGAGCACTTGACTGATTTGTATAAAATGTTAAAGAGAATATAGGATGCAACAAGAGGTGTGAACTTGAAAATGAATATGTCAAAGTCCAAAGTAGATCTGTCTGATATGGAAAAGATAGAGTGCAAATGGAAGTTATACATAAAATGGTAAAAAAAAATAGAGCAAGTAGATGGATTTATGTATCTTTGCTAGTATTTAATAAAGAAATGGACAGAAAAAATTAAAATACACTGTACAAATGTTGATAAGAAAGTGATAAGATAGTACATGATTCACTGTGAGGAATGAACATATATCAAAAGATTGCTCTGTCTATGTTATTTTTCTCATATTCTTAAATGAAAGTAAGAGGTGGGTATGTCAGAACAAACTTAAAAGTAAACTGAATGCAGTGGAATAGATTACATAAGAAGTATATGTGATAAAATAAAAATAGATCAAAAGTCAAAAATGATCAAGTGATTAATGAATATGGACTAAATACAATAACAACCAGTACACTAAGAGGTATGCCAAGATGGTTTGGTCATACAAGGAGAATGAGGAATTAATTAAAAAAAACAATATATGAAGGAAAAAATGAATAAACTGGGAGAAGGGGAAGACTGGGAAAGTCCTAACAGCATGAAATTGGTAAAAACTCAAAAGAAGAGAGGCAAGCAGTTTAAAGAACAAGAAGCCACATTTGAAATGTGTCCGTGTATATGAATGTGATGGGAGCAAGGGTGATTTGCAAACTTGGAAAGGGATAAAAAAAAATAGTGGATGATGTTGGTGTAAACTAGATTTAGCTAGATTTTCAATTCTTTCATTACTGGTCTTTATTTTTTTTTAATTTAGAGTTTCAGTTGCTTTTAGTCTAAGAGTAGAACAGGATAGGACATTGTGCAACATCAATAAATACAACACAAAATCTAAAGACAGTTAAAATGATATAATAAAGCAACCCCATTACTACATTTCTAAGGATCCTGGCCCATACTGGATCTCTGAAGTCCCATGAAGAAAATGTAATGGTGAAAGCAATCCTTTAGTATCCTGATCTGAAATCATAAATGTTGTTGATCCTAGAAATAAAACAGAAGGCTAGACCATCTATTTAATAACAAAGTCGTATACCTGTATAGAACATAGAATGATAGAGTTGGAAGGGACCTTGGAGGTCTTCTAGTCCAACCCTCTGCTCGAGCAGGAGACCCTATACCATTTTAGACAAATGCCCAGTCTCCTTTTGTAAGCCTCCAATGATGGAGCATCCACAACTTCTGAAGGTAAGCTAGTCCATTGGTTGATTGCTTTAACCGTTAGGAAATTTCTCCCTAGTGCTAGGTTGCTTCTCTCCTTGGTTAGTTTCTGGTCCTTTGTTTCTTGGAATATTGGAACTTTGGTATCATGTCTCCCCTAGTCCTTCTTTTCATTAGACTAGACATACCCAATTCCTGTAACCATTCTTCATATGTTTTAGCTCCAGTCCCCTGATCATTCTTGTTGCTCTTCTCTGCACTCTTTCCAGAGTCTCAACGTCTATTTATATTGCAGTGACCAGAACTGGATGCAGTATTCCAAGTTGGTCTTACTAAGACTTTGTAAAGCGGTACTAGAACTTCATGTGATCTTAATTCTATCCCCCTATTAATACATCCTAGGACTGCATTGGCTTTTTTGGCTGCTGCTGCATACTGTTGGCTTATATTTAAGTGATTTTCCACTACGACTCCAAGATCTCTCTCACAGTTACTGGCATTAAATCAGGTTTCACCTAGTGTGTACCTATACAGTTGGTTTTTTCTTGCCTAAGTGTAAAACCTTACTTTTATCTATGCTAAATTTCATTTTGTTAGATAGGGACCAATCTTCAAGCCTGTCAAGATCTTTGGGGATCTTGAGCCTATCTTCTGGTGGGTTGACTATTCCTGCCAACTTAGTGTCATCTGCAAATTTGATGAGTTCCCTTTCTATTCCCTTGTCTTGATCATTTATGAACATATTGAAGAGTACTGGGCCTAAAACAGAAACCCACTACTTATTTCCCTCCATGTGAATGTAGCTCCATTGAGGACTACACATTGAGTACGATTTGTCAGCCAGTTACAAACCCATCTGGTGGTAGTGGTGCTGTCTATACCACATTTTTCAAGCTTGCCAAGAAGTAGGTTATGGTGTACTTTATCAAATGCTTTACTGGGTATACTATATCCATAGTATTTCACTATTTCACCATTTTAGTCATTTTTTTTTGAAGAATGAAATAAGATTTGTTTGGCATGATCTGTTTTTGCTGAACCCATGTTGGTTTCTGGTTATAACTTTATTGCTTATAGATGTTTGCTTGATTATCCTTTCCAAGATCTTCCCAGGTATTGATGTCAGGCTGATTAGTCTGTAATTTCCTGGATCAGGGTTGTTGTTTTTTTGCCTTTTTTGAAGATGGGAACCACATCAGCTCTTTTCCAGTCCTCAGGTAGTTCCCCAGTGCTCTAAGAACTTTGAAAGATATGTTTCAGTGGTTCGGAAATTATGTCTGCCAAAACTCTGGGATGTACTGTAGTCCATCAGGAGGAGGTGATTTGAATCCGTCTAGAGCTGACGGATGTGTTCTCTTATCTTATTTTTGCATATTTTAATGTGTATGCCTAACCTATCATTTACGGTTCTGTTTCTGGTGTGTAGTGTTTTCTTTTTGCATGAAGACAAATGCAAAGTATGAATTAAACAGTTCTGCTTTCTCTCTGCTGCCTGTTATTTCTTTGCCATCTTCTCCCATTAGTGGATTGATTGTTTCTTTGACTTTTTTCTTCCTTTTGTGTTTTGAAAGAAACTTTTAAAATTGTTTTTGACATTTGTTGCAAGTCTTACTTAGTTCAAAGTCTTAGCTTTCCTAACTTCATCCTTGCAGGTACAGGCTATTTATTGGTATTCTGCCTTAGTTATGTGTCTCTCTTTCCATTTTTTGTATTTATCCCTTTTTTCTCTCAGTTGGTTTGAGAGTTCTTTGTGCAGCCATGCTGTTTTTTTCTTGGTTTTCTTTTTTAGTGGTATTGAACTGGAATAGGCTTTTATAATAGTATTTTTCAGAGTTTCCCAAGCTTCTTGAGTTGATTTCCCCTTTAAGATCCTCATCCATGGGATCCTCCCCAAGCTCTTTTTCAAAGTCTAAGACACTGGTTTGATTCTGTTCTGTTGCTTATGTCTGTTTTATATTGAATTCTAATATGACATGGTCACTCTCCTCTAAAGTTCCTCCAACTTCAATCCCTTCTATCCCTTCTTCTCTGTTGGTAAAAATAAGGTCCAGTATAGCTGTTCCTTTGCTTGCCTCCTCTACCTTTTGGGTGACAAAGTTGTCAAATAGGTTGATCAGGAATCTGTTTGATTTCCCATTTGTTGCAGAGTTTGTCTTTCACTTGGTATCAAGGTAATTAAAGTCCCCCATTACTACTCTGGTGTGTTTCCTACATATGTTGTTTAATTGATTAGCAAAAAGTTCATCTATTTTTACTGCTTGGTTGAGTGGCCTGAAATAGACACCTATTGCAATGTCATTCTTTTTTCCTTTTATGTTGACCCATACGCATTCTAGAAGGCTTTCATCCTTTGTTGTGTGCATCTCTAGAGAGGAAGTGATCTCTAATATATAATGCAAGTCCATCTCCTCTTTTATTAGGTCTGTTTCTTTCGTACAGTTTGTATCCTTCCATCAGTACATTTCAGTCATGAATTTCAGCCCACCAAATTTCTGTAATGGCAACCATATCATGTACTAGTGTACTAGTATTTCAAGTTCACCCTATTTGTTGCCTAAACTTTAAGTGTTAGTGTATAGGCATTTCATTTCTTTGTGGCTAACCCTGGATATGCTTCCTACTTTGCATCTGAGTTTTTCTTATTTCTCTTTACTCCCTACCTTTTTATTTGATTGGTTATCTAGTGAGTTTTGCTTGGAATTAGGTCCTAAAGGTCGTGAAGATTGGTCACCCTCCCCCTCAATTTTATTGTGTATTGTATGTGTGTTTATGGTCATTATGTTTATTGTATTATGTGTATGTTGTTACTATCTGCATGTTTATTGTTCCTGTGATTATTATGAACAAGCTTGTTGATACATCCTGGAATAATTACAGTTTCCAAGTTGTCTCCAGAGATAGCACACTATCCAAACATAATGCAACCAAGCGCATCTCGTTGCACCCAAGTGTTACATCGATCTGCAGAGTCCAGCAGAATGGCTTTTACACATCCAGTCAGTGTTAGCAATCAGCCAAGCTCTTCCACAGGATACTACATTTCACGCTTCCCATTTCCTTCCCAACAGACACCAAATGATTGTTTTAATCCTTATTTAGGTGTGTATGGGGGTGCACTATCTATTCTATACTATTAGGTTTTTTTTCTTCTGAAAGTTTTTTTTAAATCCATTCTCCTTACATATTAGATATGCTTCATTCAACCTTTAGTTCAGTTCAGTAGTTGGTCCCATACTCAAACTATCTATGATATCTCGCAGTCTTGGAAAATGTGTGCCTGTCCAGCAGAATATTCATATTCTCATTCCCCAGCAAGTGAAAGAGAATGGCCAGGAGTCAGGGCTAAGCATATTCTATTTATCTCAATTAGTGTCACAGGGTATGGGATAAAGTGATGCTGGTTGTGGGGAGGCTAAACAGTTACTGCACTGATTGAGATATTACAAGCCAGATGCTGTTATTGGCAAATTTGATTAGCCAAGGCAAAAGCTTCAGCAGAAAATTATCTTCCTACAAATTGTTCTCAGCACCAAAGCTGTAGCGCTAACCAATCTGATAACCAGCCAGATGCCATTTTCACACATTTGTAATTCATCATTGCAAATGCCTGTAACTGGGCTTTTTTTTTATCTATATCCCGACCTGCTCGTATTGTTATGTTATCCAATTTCCTGTTCATTTTGTAAGCCCGAATCTTTTACAAGCAATCACTGAGTCAGTTTCCCAATCTCAAAAGAATATTTTATTAAAGAACCAACTGAGTTTCTGGTCACAGAATCTAGCAGCCTGAAAACCAAAAGGTTTAATCATTTAAAAATTGCTTCCACAATTTATGGAATAGGCTATAATGATCTATAAGTAACAGTAGCAGTGGATAGATGTGCACAATATGCCAAAAGCAAATAAATGTTAGAACTTCTGATGTGGGAACCGAACAATTTTGTTTGCAAATATGAGCAATATTAACTATGCTTGACAAATTTGGAGACAGCTGAGTAGGATGAAAGTTACAGTTACCGCTGAAACTTTCAGAAGTAAAATTATCATGCTGCAAGCAGCCCCTGATTTTTCAACCCCATGAATAGTGGGAGAATAATTTATTGAAAATAATTAAATACTTCCAAACTAATTTAATTTGCAGATTGTTTACAAGTTCTTTTGGATAAATTAGTAAAATAATGTTTAATAATTATTTATAACAGCACTTTTACTAATATTTGCTGATTTAGTACCTTTAAAATATCTTCCCATATTTATACACTTTTCCTAAAGTTAGTATATAGTGAAGAATTATTCAAATTCTTTTCTTTTCTTGCCAAATATCTATTAAGTAATATTTTGCCTCAATTTGGTAATTTCTAGTCACACATCAGTTAAAAATGTCAGGCATTGGGGTTTGGGGTAGGCAACAATATTGATGAAAAATCATAGATGAGTAGAAATAACTGTGGTACTTGCTTGAGAAAAAGAAGATCTGTATATGCTCAGAAAAGCACTCTTTTTTTATTTATAGCACTGAAAATAAGTTTGATCTGTTTCAAGTACTCAAGAATTATTACACATCACTTTGCAAACTTTACTGAGAAATTTTCTTTATCCTGTATTTATATTTAAGTTTTAAAATATTGTCTCTTGAAATTGCTTAATTACAGCAAAGAATGTCATAAGTTTTGTTTCTAAATGCAAGATTGAGATTGTGAATTATATGCATATGCAATACAGTAAATTCTTGTTATACTTAAAACAATTGAATTAATAACATTAACATATAATCAGTTTGGGGGAAAGATTAGTAATTCTGCAAGTTTAAAATGTTAGTAGAAAATTAATAAAAGGAGATGGAATAAGCAATATTCGTATAGGCAATCTCTCTATGCTCCAAATCTATACCTATTTGCAACAGAATAGTCTGCTTTCTAATAACACCAAATTGATATTTTGCTAAATGTGTCAACTGCAGTTTGATTCTGGGTTTGAAATCACATTTTGAAATACATGTCTGGGTTTTTAAAGATATGTCTGCAGTCTTTTGAAGGGGAGATAGAGAGAAATAGTGATTCCATACAATCATATCTGTGGCTGATGTGTTTGAATTCTTGCCCTTTTTCATATGACTTCTTTTAATATATTTTGTGTTTTCAAGGTAGTTTGTATGAATTCTGTAATCCTTCTTATAAACTAGTTAAAGCTCTGTTGTAATAGGAACATTAACAGGCTTCTGAGGAAGGGAGGGAGGGAGGGAAGAAGGAAAAACACTCATTTTTTTCATCCCAAGCAGAATCAACACTGGGGAAAGCATGATTTGTTTCATTGAAAGCAAAGGCAGAAACAGCCCTTTCTCTTCTGGATAGGGAAAAGCTTTGTTCTTTTAAAATCAGAGCTAGAACTCCAGGGAAACAGAGAAGGAAGTTGCTGAGTCCGAGCAGAGTATATCATCCCACCCCAACAACTTTATGAATGGCCCGAATAACGCAAGAGGGGAGGTAGGAAGGGAAAAAAAATGGACAACTTTGTTTTGAGATTAAGGTTACCTTTAAGAAAACAAGGTAAATAAAATGTTAATTTCTTCTATGTGTGCTTCAAACCAGACTCCTTCAGGTTGCATGCTGCAGTTTGTACAGAAGGATGCTTCCTTTCTTTCAAATCTCTCAAGCTCATCATCATTTGTCCCTGAAAAATTCACTAAACACTGCAAAAATTAAAAATTATGAGAAATGTAATCGATCAGTGCCACCTTGGACGATTTTTGGGATGTTTTAACTTAACCAACTAGCTAGCTGCTGTGTACTGTAAATTTGGCAGGTCTAGCTCTCGCAACACTATATAGTTATGTTTTTAACATATTACAGTTAAATTTTGATTTTTAATTTTTCTTTCTTTTACTTTAAAATAAAGTTTGGCTTTTCTTTTCTCCTAGATGTCATTAGATGTATTAGCCATCCTTCCTTCCTTCCTTTATTTATTTATTTATTAATTCAATATGCTTTCCCTTGTTCCTTCCGTCCCTTAGTCTGCATATAGGGAAAGCATATAGAATTAATAAATAAAGGAAGGGTGGCTAATACATCTAATGACATACCTCAATGATTTCACTTTTATCTCTTTATTCACCAAAAATCCAACAGGATGTGGGAATTCCCCCCTCCGCACTCCTTGGAGGTAAGGAAAGGACAACCGAAGGAGGCATCCCCTTGGAAGATAGGTGGAAGCAGCAGAAACTGCTATCCAGAACAGGATGCACGGCCAAAGTAGGCAGATCCAGAAGGTTTCTAGAAAAGGATGGATGAGACCTCCAGCTGCCCTATGGTTTCGGCCCTGCTCACTCCATGAGGTAATGGAGGGGGAGAGCAATCCAGAGCGGGGAGAGAGAAAAATGGCTATTGATGCATGGAATACATAGGCAAGTCTCCCTCCTTTTCCTTTTTTTTCTTAATTTTCTCTTTAGTTAGGAGACTGAACAGTGGGGACCTCTTCTGTAACCAATCCAGTTAATGTCTATGGAGATCCTCAATCATCCAGGTCATGCTTGTCCCAAAGATGCTTTTCCAAAAGGCAACTGGACTTTCTTTCTTTTTTTCCCGAAGACTTTTCGCTTTTCATCCAAGATGCTTCTTCAGTTCTGAACTGAAAAAAATTCTTGGATGAGAAGTGAAATGTTTTCAAAGAAAAAAAAACAAGAAAGTTCAGTTGCCTTTTGGAAAAGCACCTTTCATCCAAGGAAGGGCGTACGTTTTCAGAATTAAGAGGAGGAGGTGAGGATCCAGAGCACTTCCTGGAGAACTGTAAAAAAATTGACCATGGCTACTAAGTTGGGAATAAAGCAGTATATGTGACGATGGAGAACTGTCCGTATAAGATAAGATGATAACCTTTATTGTCATTTTTTTTACTGTGGGCACAACGGCACACATCAAAAATGAAATTTAGTTGCTCGCTCTCAAAGTGAAACACATACATGACACAGACCTAAAACATCTGAAGCAGTGATGTTATGCTATTTGGAAATGATTTAGTAGAACATAAGTGTATAGGAGGGACAATTCCATCAGGACAGGACTCAAAATCAGCCACAATGGACTCCTGACAGTGACAGCAAAAGATCACCTAGAGTCTTGGAAACCCAACAATAAGAGAAACAGCTGGAGCAGAGAAACAGGTCCAGGCTCCAAGTGAATCAGTGAGATGGAAAGGCTCGTGTATGCTTCTATTGCTATCCTCTTGTAGACAAAAGTAAGGACTAGCAAATGGCCTTAAGCTTACTTTAGGAAATTGCTTCACAAAGATGAGATTTAAATTGAGAATTTGCCATCACGGATTGATTTTGAGAGTGCCATAAAGTTGCTTTTGACTCCTGGTGACCACATAGACAGGTTTTCTCTGTGGTGATCTATCCCTAAACTAGTCTTTGAAGTCCCCCAATGGTGCATTCATGGCCACTGTAACTGAGTCCATCCACCTTGCTGCTGGTCATCCTCTTCTTTCCTTAGAGCTTTCCCAGCATTAGAGCCGTCGCTACAAATTCACAGCCACCATGCTTATATTTTCTCATGTAATTCTTAGGTATATAATACCATCAGTGCCACTAATAGTTGAGCGAGCCAAATGTGCCAGGCAGCAAATATAAGGGTCTAGGCCACAGGGGTAGGCAACCTTGGCTCTTTTATGACTCGTGGACTTCAACTTCCAGAATTCCTGAGCCATGTCATGCTGGCTCAGGAATTCTGGGAGTTGAAGTCCACAAGTCATAAAAGAGCCAAGGTTGCCTATCCCTAGACTAGGGAATGGCAGGGAAAGGAAACTGATTTATTACGGTACCTCCTTTTCTGTCTGGAATACAATGGGAATACTATTAAGCAGCAAGAAATGTACTGCCAACAAAAGAGGTATTAATTAAACCCGTTCTTCAAAATAATAATTTGCCTACCCCAAAAAACATAAAAGGAGATTTAAAAAGCTCATATGCATCTGGAGAATGAATGGATAATTTTTCATCCCTAATCAGAATAAGGGTGGAAATCATTATCCCTATGGTGCTACTCATAAAGAGACATATTTTCTGTTTGTTGTCAAGTGACCTAATTTTGGTTCCAATATCCCTCTGATAATCAGTTTTAAAGAGGCAGTTTATTTCTCAAAGAGTGTCATTCAGCATTTCCCCCAGGATTTAAATAGGAGAAAGATATAACTTTTCAGCACTGATGATTAAGGCCATCCAAATGTGAATTCAGTGTTCCTTAAAAAAATTGCAAGCAATGATATCTTCATTAGATGTAATTTACAAGAGCAGGATACAAATTTTTGACTGAATAAAAATGTACATAAAATTAATTATATTTGCATGTAATTTTGTATAATTGAGTTAATGAACACAGGAATGGTTATTTAAAACGACTCTCTGTTCTTCTGCTACTTTTTAGGTTTCAGAACATAATATTCTATTTTGTTGTTTTTTCTTACAGGGTAATTAGTAGCGTTACTGAGTTTAGATCAGGGCTTTTCAACCTTTTCACCCATTGTACCCTTTTAGGATATGGCAACATCCGAGTACCACCAGTCGCCTAGCAAGGTGTCAAAAACTTGATGAACCCCCCCCAAAAAAGGAAAAAAGTGATAAAGTACAGGTAGTCGTCGACTTACAACAGTTCGCTTAGTGACTGTTCAAAGTTACAATGGCACTGAAAAAAAGTGCCCCCAAGCCACAGCCGAGCAAGACACCTGCCTGCCCGCCCGGCGGCGCTCTTCTTCCTGTCCGAGGTTTTCATTGTTGTGAGCATTTCTGTTGAGGATTGGCAGTGGGGGTGGGGTGGGGGGTGTTTGGTTTTTATTCCCCCTGTCTGCTGGGTGGCTGCAGCAGGTTTTGGCCACTTCACATGACCCTGGGACACTGTAACCGTCATAAATATGAATCAGTTGCCAAGCATCTGAATGTAAATCACAAGACCCTGGAGATGCTGCAACATTCCAGCTGATCGGCGCTTCTTCTGGGCTCAGCAGAAGTGCCAGGATCAGCCCCGAGCTCCAGCTGGAGCCTGGAACTGATCCTGGCACTTCCGCTGAGCCCTGATAGCCCCCAAAAGTGCTGATCCTGGCGCTTCCGCTGAGCCCTGACAGCCCTGCAGCTCCAGCCATCTCTCGCTCAGGCTTGTGTGGTGCTGCCACCGGTTCAGCTCATTCCCCTCCCCCGCTACCACTCTTCTAGGATGGTCGCGTACCACCTGCCAGGTCCAATGTACCACAGGTGGTACTCATATCACTGGTTGAAAAGCCCTGGTTTAGATCACTCCAAACTGGAATATCAGAAAATAAAAACGTATCTGCCTTCCATGATGATAGACATAAGAAATCTAAAATGCTTCTATTTTAAAGGAAAATTATTTGGAGAAAAACCTAATCTTCCTTTCAAGTACATACATTTAGTCACAGCTTAAATAAAGCACAACTAAGTGAATTGATATTAATATGGTAAGCGATCAGAATAAAAGATGAGTCTGATATCATATCAAGGCCAAACCAAGTAAACCATACTTTGGCTGGTGCACTGTGTGAACTGGACCAGTTCTCTGGTAATTTGTTGTTGTTGTTAGTTGTGAAGTCGTTTTCGACCCATCTCTGGTAATACTCAAAATCAAATTCTCTTCAGGCACGTCTGCTCTTCCCTTATGCATCAAATGTCCTGGTGTCACAAAAAGTTTCTGAATGACACACTGTCCTTTATCTCTGATTTCTCCTCAAGGCCCCATTATCACTTAGAAATCATTCAGTCAGTGTAAAAAAAAAAAAGAGTGGAGTTTAATAGAGCCATGATGAATTAAAGCAAAAACTGTTTTAAAAAGTAAAATATGATTTAGGCCTGCCACTTGATGAACTGCTTAAAAGATAATTGTAATCATGAGTTATAATTAATTAATCTACATATGAATAAAGCAATTGTTCTGGGGAAAAAGACATTTTGTCTTTGCTGATGACGCAGGTTTGCCTGCATAAGCACTATTCCAGTGGTGGTGAACCTATGGCACGGGTGCCAGAGGCGGCACTCAGAGCCCTCTCTGTGGGCATGCGTGCCGTCGCCCCAGTCCTAGGCCTTCAGCTGGGTTTTATAAAACCTTTTCGCTTTAGGCCTCCGCCATGAGCAAAAAAAAAAGTTCAATCAATTTCAACTTCTCATGGGAAAAAAAAGATCTTGCAAAGTTGGACTTGATTGATTGAACTTTTTAGTCCCACCCAGTCTGCCATTACCACTGCAGCCATGCCCACCCAATGGGCCACACCCACCTGGCACCTGACAATACATAAGTGGATTTTGGGTTGCAGTTTGGGTTGCACGCAGTCTCTAAAAGGTTCGCCATCACTGCTGACTATTCCCTCTTCTCGTTCAAGGGTGCTTTCTGAAGGAGCCACAAGATTTGGGATTACAGAACTGTAGTTGGTGGCTTAACATCTTCAGCCCTCTTCTGATCTGCTTGGAAATAATCACCAGATTCTATCCAGGAACAAAACCCACAACAAATTTCAGCTTGGACTATATTATAGGAATATTTTATTTTTCTATTTGGACTATTTCTTTCTTTTTTTTCCCCCTGCAGTACATCGGAACTGGTAACTGGAAAAATTCACAAACTGACCAAGAGCCCTTTGCTCGTGAGTGTCAATGTCCCTCATGGAACCCACAAGCTTGGGCAGTTGAGCAAATTCTGGGAGACAGAGAGTAGAACAACTTTTCCTCCTGCATGAAGATACGTTTTCCCAGGTATCTTCTGCACCACTATGGGACAAAGCAGGAGGCAAATCTTCGTAGTCCCAGGCCCATCGATCTACAGCAGTGGTTCTCAACCTGTGGGTCGGGACCCCATTTGGGGTCGATCGACCATTTCACGGGGGTCGCCAAGCAAGGCTGTCCGCCATTTTTTTTGTCCGCCATTTTTCCCCCCTTTTCCGGCAGGTGCCTTACCTCCCTTGGGCTGGGCCAGCTGGTGGTCGGCCTGCTCCGTCTCTGCCGCTTGCCAGCTACGCCTCGGCCGACGCAGGGGGCGAAACCACACATGTGCGGCGCTCCCGGGCAGGGAAAGTCCTCGACTTACGACCGGATGGGTAGTCCTCGACTTACGACCGGTTTAGTCCTCGACTTACGACCGGTTTAGTCCTCAACTTACGACCGGTTTAGTCCTCGACTTACGACCGTTGGGGTCGCGGCATTAAAAAGGTTGAGAACCACTGATCTACAGAATATGTGCTCTCCTCCTCCCATAATCACTACCTTGATGAGTCCCCTGATCGCCGTGTCCAAAGTTAATCGGCAGTAATGCCACATCGGCGCCCCACAATTGCTCCCCCCGAAAGCCTCCTTTCGTGGCTCTTATATCCGGACAAAGAAAGTTGCCTAGCTCTAAGACACGCCGCAGTATCATCTGGCACGGCCGGGCCAAATGCTACACTGCTTTTGAGAATGAGCGAGGTCCAGATTCCTAAAGAAAAGCAATTAAGAGTGGCAACTACCGTCCTGTAGTAGCCGACGTGCTCCCCCCCCACCCCCCACTTCTTCAGCATTTTTGGGAAGACTTAATTCCAAAGCAGGAATGCTGCCTCTCTTTTGCCCACGTGAACTTCGCACTCAGAGCTGGGAAGGCTACTTATTTTCGGATTTTCTCCGTCTCCTTCAGTTTAGCAGCCTTTCCGCTGCCTTTCAGCTCGTTAGCGCAGCTAAGCCGAGTCAGAAGCCTGGCACGGCGGCTACCACGTGGCGGGAGCGAGCACCCGGCTTAGCAAGAACAATTGTCGCGGAGTGCCGGGCCTGGGAAGGCACCGGCTTCCTCGCTGTTTGACGGGAGACGCGCTGCCCAGCGCGCCTGGGGTGGGATCTCTCAGCGGCGGGAGGCGAATTTGGGCGCGAACTCGCGTCGGACGCTGGGGCGACTCGCGAAGGTCCGCCGGTCGTCCAATCTGGACCTCCGGGCGCTGCTCATTGGATAAGCGAACCGGCCGCGCCTTCCCACTCCGCGGCAGGACTCTCTCTCCCCTCCGCCCCGCGCCCTAATCAGCTTACTTTCCTCTTGGAGTCGGCCCACTTGTGGCGCCGGGCGAGGCCGGCCGCCTGCCTGCCTGCCTGCGAGCAGAAGCGGGAAAAGTCGGCAAGAATTCAAGAGGGCCGCGCCAGCAATTCTCCCTCTTTGCCTTCGGCACGCGGAAGGCGGTCTCGGGGGCGCTGTGAACGCGTGGACCGAGGAGCCCCGCGGAACTCGTCGGGGTTGAGTTTGGAGGGGACCGAGGCTCGGCGCCCCCGTGGAATGGGCGAAGGCTGGCCATTTTAACTTGAGACAAGTTCGGGAAGCGGGTTCGGATTGCTAGGGCGAAGCTCTCCCCCCCTACACCTCCCCTCCCCTTTCCCCTGCCCGCCAGCGGCGGCTGGGGAAGAGCGACTCGGTCGGTCGGGGCACAGCGGCGCGGCCGCTCGGTCGTTTCGGCAATGGAGTGGGGCAGCCTGGGTACTGACTCCCGCCAGTCCAGCTGCCGGGAGAGGTGACTCTTTGGCCAGCCAAGTTCGAGCGGAGCGCTGCTCTTCCACCGGGCGAGGCGGGCGGCCGGCCGCTTTGCTCCCACCGCAGAAAGGGAGAGGGGAGGCTTGGGCGGAGAGGGCCATGGGGGCCAACGGCACGGAAGACTTCTCTTCCAACACCACCTGTCCTCCTCCTCCTGAACGGGACCCGGTCCGCAACTACGCCGCCTTGGCCTTAGGAGTCGTCCTCATCCTCTTTATCATCAGCGGGAACTTGCTGGTGTGCCTCAGCGTCTGCACGGAGAAAGCGCTGAAGACCACCACCAATTACTTCATCGTCAGCCTCGCCGTGGCCGACCTCCTTTTAGCCATCTTGGTGCTGCCTCTTTATGTCTATTCCGAGGTAAAAGCCCCAGGGCACCCTTAACTTCTTCCAACTCTACTGGCGATTATGGTGCCGTCGTTTTTTCTCGAGAGGGGAAAGCTTCTTCTCCGATTCGAGATATATATATATTTATGTCTGTTTATTTGGGGGTTTAAGGTGCCCGTTTTGACCCGGGTGGATGCAGTTGTAGGTAAGCGTGGGAGAGAAAAAAAAACCCCAAACTAAACCCTAAACATTCCATTGTGTAATGTTGTTATAAGATGGCAATCCCCACCTATTCACCTGGTTGTAGATTCCATTGAATTTACTGGGACTTGGGGTAGATGAATGCTTAGGGTAGGGAAGCCCTATCACTCATTGCAACCCAGAATTGGAAAAGGGCTACCTTCTTTGAAAGGGTGGTGGGTATAATATCTACATTCACACAATGCAAATATCGTTTGGTTACCTTTACTGGGTGCTACTGCTTGTTGGTTACTCTGGTTGACAGACTAATATGTAGGTTGCTGCACTCTTGGAACACCTGTAACTTTACGGGAAAATGATGGGATATCAGTACTGCAGTCAATCCAGCCTTAGTGGAAACCACAGTATATCCTTGTAAGGCTGGTTAGGCAGATAGGCAGGGAACCAGCCCAGAGTGATGGTATTTCCAGATAAAGCTTTTCCCTTGCAAGTACCTTACCTTTATTCATGATATTTTACAGGGGTCTTCACATCATATTCCTTTTAGAATCCTTTCAGGTTTTCTCACTACTGCTCCCCTCTTTTATCTGTTCCTACTAAAACATTGTTAAAAAGACAGAGACGGAATAACTGAACAAATTATCTCATTGGTATTTATTTGTATCAAATTTATAAGCCATCCAATTCACACACAGGTGAGTTGCCCATAAAATTGCCTCGAAAGAGTCTGACTAGCCTATATACAAGGACCTTTGTATCCTAGAAGTTGATCTATTGTCCAAAATGTATGTCTGCTGATATGCAGTCCAAATGAAATAGCAGCTCTTTTTCTAGACTAGTCCAGTTCTGCAGAAGAAATGCTGCAATTCTATTGGGTCCTCAATTTGTTTTTGGTGTTTTTTTATAGTTTCTGCTTTATGACTTCTCCACTATAGAATATTTTTTTTCTTAAAGATATTAAGTACATTCGCTTCCTAAACTAGAACTACAGTTTGAAAGCACATGATATATTAGGACCTTTTTGTTGAAGTTAGACAGGTTTGGGTTGTGCCAGAAGCTCCTGACAATCAAGGACATGAGTTTGTTCCCCAGGAGAAGAAGAAGGGTTGGGTACTTCTGGCATTGTGGTCTCTTGTGGTCTCCCAATGGACGAGATGATGGAAGACGAGTCAGCCAACATAATTGTATTCATTGCTTGACTCTAGCAAAGATTATGTGAATGGAGTTACTTTCTTCTGGAGAATTAGAGTGATGGTTTGAAAAGTGTCAGTTCAAAGTTGGAGAAATCCATCTCAAAATTTCACTTGCTAAAGAAGCTGTGGAGATAACTTTTGGTCATCTCGACTTCATCCTGTTATGTCCTGAAAATAATGTTAAGGGGTGCATGTAAAACTGCACTGCTCTGATCTCTTTCGATAAATATAATAAATACAATTAGAACAATAATAATTAAAATGCCTATAGAAATAGTAGTCTCCAGGATTATATGCACAGGAATTTAACCTATTTAGGAGGAGTAGTCTTTTTTAGACAGATATTGTTATCTTTTTAGTTATGAGAAATGGAGGCTTAAAGGTTTCCCTTTAGTATTTTTAAGTGACCTTTCTATTTGGGCCAGGTACAGTATTGCTTAAGTGCTAGCTAATCTTAAATAGCTAAATTGCAGTAATCTTTCCAGAGCCTGTTGCACAAGCTTCCATTAAGTACTTTGGAGAAATGGGTCACATAATAGAAAAACTAGACTAATGGATCTCTAACCAAGATTAAAATGCTGTTTAATAAAAGCATAACTTGGTCCAAAACATGCTCACTCAAAAATAAATCTCACTCTAGGAAAGATATGCTAAAGGATGTGGTCTAAAACTTCCTTATGATGGAACATAGGTCTAATGGGAAACACCTGGTTAATTTGAAATTCAAAAAAAATGACAGGATTCTTAATAATAATTATCATTAAGTGAACTGGTTGATACATGAGAGGTTTACATTAGCTGGAGACCAAATACTTTTTAAAAAAAATCTGCAGTAACAGGGGACTCTGTAATGTGTGGCAAACAAAACATGTCGAATATTACGGTACTTCCAGCTATGGAAGACATCTGATTCCAAAGCTGAGCATTTGTAGGCTGTATAAGGGAGTTTCAGAGATAAAAGTTGTGGGTAACTAGAATTAATGACTGGGGGAAATATGGGTACCTTTCCTTTTTGATGTTCATTTTTGGAGTAATGATAAATTTGTCACACCTCAAAGTATGTGAACATAGAAGGTCTCTGTTTTCAGCTTCACTAAAAATATTGTTCAAAATAGATGTGCCAATCCTTCTTAGATCTGATTCAAAGTCAGTTGAAGTTAATGGAAATCATGTGAGGGGAGCTAAATGTGGAGTAGATTGAATGTCAAGAATATGTATTAGAATGTGAATTAGAAACAGTGATGCGACATTCACCGCTCCCTATTATTATCCATTATCTTAACAGGCTGTTATTAGATGAAAAAAGCACTCATGTTTCCAAGGGTACATCTCATTTAAAGAAGAAAAGGAGCTTGATAAGCTAAAACATTATTCTGTGCATGTGTTAACGAACACGGGTATTCTATAATGATTTGGAGAGCACAATCTCAGATTCCATTTAAGTAAACCAAAAGATGCAACAGCCCTTTGAGTCCCTGTACTTGTGTTTCAATGAATTTGATTCTGGAAAAAAAATTGGCTTTCTGCAGTTTCAAAAGCTAATGAAAAATCGATACAAGAAACTTTGTTTACTGGGATTAGAATATACCACCTAGCTGTATTATAAGCAGTGGATCTCTGAAACAATGAAAACATTGCCCTATTTGTAAATGATATTCGCAAGATGATGAACACTGCAACTGCTAAGATAGAATAAAACCAAATCAAATGCTGCATTGTAATTTTTATCCAAAACCAAATACAATACTATACATTTAGAAACCAGCATGAGGGCCAGAAATATTTGCTAAAGGTTTAGGAGATTAGTGTGTCGTGGAAGTAAAGAATCAATAGCAAATTGGAGTCTATAAAAGCAGAAGTGTGAACCATCTTGGTAGTTGCTAGATTATGCTAGTTTAAGCCTATGTGGGGAAATCTGAACCATCTATGTATGGTTCATTCAACAGCATGCAACCCATCAACCATTTCATATGAGGTATTTGATAGTCTTTCAGGTTTTGCAGCCTTTGAAAACAGCTTCATTGAAGTGCCTATGCTCAGTTCAGCCAATAACATTTATATACCTCTGTTCTCAAAAATGCATCAGCACTTAAGTGGCCAAAAGCAAGGGATGATTAAGGAAGAGAAGTGTTTTGGTTTTTCCTCCTAACTTTTAGAGATTTTTCTAATCTGTTGGAAACCTCAGTGCTCAAGTGACAGGACTTCATGTCCCAATGAGAAGAGCAACATCAGGTAACATGAAGGACTGATGGCTTCATTTAATGGGGAAGGCAGTGAATACATTTACAAGAATATCTATGAGATAATCTATATAATCCAACACTCTTAGGAAAATACTTTTAATTCTGTACCAGTGGACAAATCGAGGGGGTTGTTTTGATACAGTCTTTTCTTTATTAAGGAAAGAAAGAAATTATGTTTGCAGTGACTTCTCTAACTGATGGATGCTCGTTGTACCTCCTTTGCCATGTGGATATTTCCGGAAAGGGTGGAATACAGGATGCATCTTCTCAGTGGCTTGTGGTTTTCTGGCTGATGGCAGGTGTACTTCCCTTGTGTCTGCACTTTGACAGGGAAAGTAAAATAATTTATACCCATTTTTCCTGCCACTGGTGGATGTATCCAGAGTAATTTCTTCCCTGCCCTTTTTCTGGGATGCCGTTTACCTTCTTTAGAAAATTTACTTTTCTAACCTTTATGTGTGTGAATGTTCTCTTTTTCTTTAAGCATAATTATACAGTATGAGTAAGGTGTGCCTTTTTTCCCCTGCTGCAATGTTGTATAATATCATGGATTCAAGAAGAAAATTGTTTTTTGAAGCTTGTAGAGACTCTATCCACAGAGTGCACTTCTCATTTTTATATGGCTTTGTTTTTAAATATAGATTTTGAATGTGGCTCTCTCATTTGCAGGGCTGGGTTATTATCTATTGTCTTTGAATAAAACATTGGGTGGTTTAAAAGAGGTCTGCTTATATTTGTATTCATGTGGAATTGTAGCTTTCACAGGCATCAGTGAATATTATAAGCAACAACGCAGCCTTATTTGGAAATAAATGGATAAGTAGACTGACCTGGGAGTAAGAGTGTCCACGGAATTTTGCTCCCAGATCAGTGAGCAATATGATATACGATTGCAGGTTTAATGGTCAAAATAACACATCAACTAAAATTACACCCTTATGCTCTATTGTGTAGCACTCATTTCAGCAAGAGCAATACTGATGTTTAATTATCTTAGATGGATTTTCCCCTTGATCAGATTATCTGAGCTAGCAGATCCAGAATGTTAGCTTTTCATCACATTGCTGCATTGGGTTCATTGAGCAGCTTCCCCACCAAATAAATCCTACTTGATACAATAATTATTTTTATTGGCTTGGTTTGAGTTTCTAAGAGTAAACTTAGACCTAGTATATGTAGATGTTCCCAGTTTGGAATAGATGGTGTTTGTGAGAAAGAGAATAGAATCAGAACATTTCACCAGAGATATTCATTGATTGCCCCAGTTAATGTTGGTGTATATGTGACACTGTAAGGCCCACACAGAGAAGGCATTTGTGCATTGTGCAAATCCCACTGCCTTTAACACAGTTACCATGGTTAAGAGTGTTGGTATTCAGCATATTCCAATTTCAGAATCTTTTAAAAGTATATTATTTTCCTCTCATCTGTGAGAGCTAAAATGTAGACTTTACATTGGATACCTCTGCTTGGTTTGTGTGTAGATGTGTGTACTTTTCTTAGATAACACTCTGGGTCTTTAAATACCAAATATTACTGGCATTATAGTTCAGCTAGAAGAGTTGACAACTTTTCTGGTATCCCCAAAGTCTCATTTATTTCTTCATGCCAGAGTAGACAAATTCTACTGCAAGCAGTTTGAAGTAAGCAGAATAACATGGTATAAATGTCTCTGTTAAGATCCTAGTAGCATTTTTTATCACTGTACTGTGAGTTCTATTAATGTTGGATGAAAGGTAAAGCCAGCAGGTGGTCAATTTAATATAGTCTTTTCCTTGCTAGGCTGCTACTGCCTAGTGAGGCAAGTTTGAGTTAACTACTTAGCAAGTTATTTTTAATACAGTTCATTAGGAAAAAGAGGAGAGTGAATCATCAGTGATTGGCTAAGCAATTCCCTTCTTGAGTTTTCTTAAATCTTTGCTTGCTAATAAGCGATGGACCCGATTTAATTTGTCAATCAAAGGGAAAGTTTGATCTACCCAGCAGGGGCTTACTGGTTTTGTGAAATAAAATACACTCAGTGACATATATAATCTATTATATTTTATTCTTTTTTCCCTATATAGCAGGGGTGTCAAACTGCCGGCCCACGGGCCAGTTTCATCATACCGAAGCCATGCCCATTGCTGGCAATGCAAAAAGAGTCGCAGTACATCGCGACACATCACATGACATGGCAAGTTTGACACCTGTGCTATATAGTTTTACTTCCCTCCATTTCTGGTAAATCAGAGTCACTGAAGTCACATTAGTTTCCAAATACGATTCCTACATTAAAAAACCTTCAATCTGGATCCCCAGAGGATCCAGTCTTAGAGCTTAGTTCTAGAGCAGGGGTAGGCAACCTTGGCTCTTTTATGACTCGTGGACTTCAATTCCCAGAATTCCTGAGCCAGCATGGCTCAGCTTGGAAACCTCTCTCTTCCCCTCAGCATGGCTGGCTCAGAAATTCTGGGAGTTGAAGTCCACGAGTCATAAAAGAGCCAAGGTTGCCTACCCCTGTTCTAGAGAGAGCCTGACATAATTGTCTTCAAAGGTAACTATTGGTATGGAGACAGTGAAATAGAAGGTTTCAGGCAAGGGACTCCCGTTTACATTTCTGCACATTTGAGAGGTAAAAAGGCAATATTTAAGTGAAGCTCAACTCCTAGGGCAGTGATGGTGAACCTTTTAGAGACCGAGTGCCCAAAAACTGGCCCTGCCCCTGCTCCACCCCCTGCCCCGCCCCCTGCCCCGCCCCCCACCCCTCACCCCGCCTGCCCGCAGGGCCACTCACCACCTCCAGAGCCCGCCGCAGATCGCCCAGGCAGCCCAGCAGCACTATGGCGGTCACGCCCTCTGCCCACGCCCTGCAGCATCAACTGTGCATGATGGGGTGTGAGGGCAGAGTCTTGTCTATGCTGCCTGGCTGCCATGTCCTTGGCTGCGCTGCTCCACGTGGGCCACGCTCAGGGGCGACTCTCCTTCAGGGAGGCTGCTGGAGAGGGGGTCGCAGGGGAAGATGAGGCTGGGGCAACAGCACGTGTGCCCACCGAGAGGGCTCCGAGTGCCGCCTCTGGCACCCGAGCCATAGGTTCGCCACCACTGTCCTAGGGATTCTACCTATGCCATTTTCTTGATGGTGATACAGTTCTGTTTTACTATTGCTGCCTTTCCAGTCTAGCCAACTGCTTTGAGAATCCCAGGCAGTTTTCCATCCAGCTATAAACTAGGGATCAGGTTCTGAGATCAACCTCTGTGTAGAAACACAATAAACGTTATGGAATATTTACAAACAAAATCTTGGTTTTAACTGAGTTCCACATTGAATTCTGGACTCTGTCCAGGGTCCTGAAATTTTTCTCTTCCTTCACCTACCTTATATACACAGAGTATTCCCTTTCTCTGTTTTCAGGAATCTTTATCTTGACTGAGCATTAGCTATCTTTTGCCCTAGAATCTTGTTTGATTGTACCTTTCTGGACTGTCCTTTGCCAGGATGGATAAATATTTCCCTTTGTTAACATAAGAGATAGAGATATTATGTCTCTAGTCTAAGACTGTGTTAACTGTACCAATACCCATAGCACAATTTTCAAGTCTTCAAAGGGGTTGAACTTCAGTTTCTTTGATTTCCCATTGCATGCAGCTGGAGTAAAACCTATTGAATACAGAGTAAATTGTAAACTAATCATGCAAGAGGGAGGAATTTGAAACAGCTTAGACAGTTGACCGTAATTTTTTGGGAACCCACCCTTTCTTTCCTGGCTTATATTAAGCTTTCCAATTTAGTTCTTTCCTCACTAATTAGATAAAAATAACTGTATTAAATGTTTTGCTTAACATCAGAATATTTGTGCAGCAAAATGGGTAGACAGTCTGATATTTAAGGGCTTATTTAGTGGGAATGTTTGGAAATCTGACATTTCATTTTAATTCTGGAGAAATCACTGTAAATAGTCTTATCGTGTCTGACACCTTTCATCCCCAAAATATTTTTAGGAGGTTCTTAATTTTCATTTAATTGAGCAGTTCAATTTAACAATAAATAAAAGTTGGGAGTAGAATAAGAATAATGGATATTTTACACTTGTGCAATTTCAGTTGCATGAGATGGAGAATGAGGCTCTACTCATTGTGGCCATCTACAAATCCCTGTAGTCCAATCTTTCTTATACTCACATTCAAATGGAAATATGATGATGAATGCAGGAAAGTTTTGTTTCTATTATGAACTCTGTATTAGAAAAAGAAACTTCCTCTGCTCCTCAACTCCACTTTCTTTTTTCACCTGTTGGCAATCACATATGAGTAACAAAAAGTAGGTGGCTTATCAAAATAGGTGTGTGTATGTGTGTAATTTTTAAAGGAATAACCAGCTTTATCATTTTTTTTTCTTGCCATCTGACACATTTGTTTTGCAGAGATATATGTAAGGAAGCCATTATATATTGATTTATTCAGTACTATATGTGTATAGGATAAAAACATTACAAATGAAAAAGATGGAACTAGATGTGCTGCCATACTCCCAATACTTCTCATCTTTTGGTGTTGGATGAAAGAGTCTGCAAAGGCTTTCTACTTTCATTTGCAAGAAAATGAGTAGAAATAGTTACATTTACATTACAGAACACTCTGTAGCAGAACGCAAGGTGTTTTGGAAAAGTAGGACTTTAATGACACCAATTGAGTGAGAAATTGTAGAACTCATATCAAAAGGTTTCAGGGGATAATTCCAGAAGGTCTGAACAAACAATGGATAGTTAATCCATCAATTTATTGGTGCCATTCATTGTTGTTGTTTTTACTCCTAGCAACTGCATAGAATGATTTTCTCCATAATGATATATCCCTGACCTCTCCCTTCAGATCTTCCAACAGTTGCATTCATCAACATTGTAATTGAATCCATTCACCTTGCTGCTGGTCATCTTTTTCTTTCCATCTTTCCCAGGATTAGCGCCTTTTCCATAATATATCTTCCCATAACTTGTCTGAAGTAAGATAATTTCAGCCTGGTCACAACTGCCTTGAGTGAGAACTCTGGGTTGATTTGTTTAATGATCCATCCATTTGTTTTCTTGGCTTTTCACTGTGTTCTTATAGTTTAGTCCTCAGTAGCAAAGTTCCTACTTTCAAATAAGATAAATAGGAGATGTAAGAAATGGTATTGACATGCACAGTCTCCTGTCTCCCTTCATCTGGATTATTTTTATTTGTTTATGGTTTTTATCTAGAATGATGCATTTTTAATTATGGTATGTTTTGAAATTTTTTATAGAGAGACACCCAAATCTGTGGTTGAGGTAGCATACTTATTTAAAAAAAAAATTCACTTTCAAGAATTATACTTCTTTTGTTACATATATTTATCTGGGTTATTTTTATTAAGTATAAGCACTTGCCTAAATAGAGCTTGATCAAGTCCTCTTTTGAACCTGCACACAAAAAAGGGATTGAGGAAACCGGTTTCAGCATAATGAGAAGCGGATTCCTGCATCTTTGATAGCTGTATAAAGCAGGAATCTCAGTAACTGGCTTTCCTTGAGTACCTGTATACAATAAGCTGCACAAGCCAGTTGTCTTTTTTATGTAACTGTTAAAGTACAAGAAGTGTTGTAGACTCTTTTGAATGTGATCATCTTTTTATCACACATTTTCACACATTCAGAGGCAAATAGCGAGATACCAAAAACTGGCAGTTGCCAGAACAGATAACACGGTCACTGTCTATTCCATCAAAGAGAGATACATCTAGTCCTTTGCTTTATGTGGGTAGAAGAAAGAGCTGCAGAAATCTGGATTTTTACTTCAATCTAAATAGAACTCCCTTTTTGATCTATAACAGTCTCTGGAACTCTTTTGGCTTTCTACTACAAAGATACTTGTCAAAATTCTTGGATTCTTGTGCACCTGTTGAAATGTTTTCTCTCCAGTCTGTCTTGAAAATGCCTGATTGTGCTAATGGAAAGAGATGAGTGACTATTGCCAAAATATCCTGCTCTATGAAAGACTGCCTCCAGCATGTTACCTGAAACTGGCTAAAAGTTCTTCTAGCCATGACTTCCATCTGCTGTTCAACTAGGAGCTGCAGGTGTAAGGGTGTAGGTATATACATATGTATGTATGTAGCATGTTTTTATGTGTGTTATGTATGTGTACACTTTTGAGAGCAGGCAACAGAATTTCATTTTTAATGTGTACCAGTGTGCCCAGAGTAAAAAACGACAATAAACTGTCCAGTCAGAAGGAGCAGAGATAGTATAAAACAGGTCCTCAAATGCTCAATAGTCACAGATGATCCCAAATTTTGCTAAGAGGTCAAACTGGATCAGAAGGTTCACACTCCCTCTCTCCAAGTCCCACTGTAGGTTGTCGCAAGTGTGATCAATGCAGTTTTCATCCAATGCCCGGGTCTAAAACATGCTAATTTGTTTAACCCAGAATCCTTGAGTCCCCGCTGCCTTTTTAACGACCTTCCTAAAAACACCAAGTTGTAAAAAGGACTTAAGTTGTTCAACTCTGCTTGGTTGAGGGATACCTTCTTCAGGAGAGAGTCCATAGCTACCTTTTTCAAGGAAGCATATAAAGTAAAACAGACAGGGTGATTATGTCTAATTCAGGCATGCTACTTCCTTAAAAGTGTTAAAAGGAAGAGAATGATTGGCATGTGACAATCATGTTTTCAGTCTCAGTTTGTACACTTTCCTATTCTGACATAGTCAACATTAATGGCACTTGGCCATTGGCCATCTGGCTTCCTTTTTATTTGATTTCAGATCCACAGCAGCATGGATTTCCAATTTCATTTTGCTTTTTCCTCCGTTGCCCATTTTCTGGTCCGATTCAAGCCATTACCATGTGCAAAGTTCCTAAATTTAAAACCAGTTAATCATTTCACCACAATGGTATATTGTGCCATCTCATTTTACTGTGGGATACAGAACTGACATAAAATGAATTTATTTGCAACGGCAGATTTCCTTGGACATTAAATCCCATCAGTATGGGTTAAATGCAGATGATGAACAGATTATGCATGATCTAATACATCCTCCTTATCCTGACTTTCTCTGAAAAATATCTGTTCTTCTCAACTGCTTGAAAGCTGCAGTTTAGGGAAGCTGCTAAAGGAAAGTATGGTACAATTTTCTTTTAGCACTGTGACACTAAAAAATTATGAAATCGATTTCTCTGGTAAGAATGGGCTGTGCTGTTCACTAGTAGATTTGGAAAAACGTAACAATTTGGTAGGTAGGAAAATGCGCAAGCTTTTTTAGGCACCTAAAACATGAAGAAATGAAATGATGGTTTGAATCTATGCATATTTGTACTCAGAATGTAAAGTTTTAAAAGGTTACCCGTGGCAGCAACTGTGATTTGCAATTGCAGAGCTATTTTCAGGCTCTGAATGTCATCATGTGTGTTTCATGCTCACCTTCCCCCCCCCCAAAAAAGAAATCCTGTATTGTACTAGTTGATATATACTTACTGAGAAGCAATTGTATTTTATGGCTTCCACATAAAATATTCTCCAGTACAGAAATATTTCCTAGATAACAAGGTTGTAGGGAAGATACTTACAGGGAAACTGAGAGTTGAAAACAAGGAGATATCCTGGTAGCTGAAAGCTCATTTCTCCACAGCAGTTTCTGTTCACCCTTTTTTTTATAATAGGAAGGATTTTGTATTTTCTGCAGCGACAATAACTGTATTTAATAAAACTGCAGATTACTGAATAACCAGGCTTTGTAATAGCACACATAAGAGAAGATTTAGGCATGTGAACCACAAATGCAGTCTAGAGTAACGCAGGTTTCCTACAGGGATGGGCAACTTGTTTGTGTTTTTATTTTTTTAAATTAATTGGTTTGGGGTTTTTTTTACAGCCCTCAGAATCCCTTCTAACTATGATCATTAAAAGCATAGCTGTCTACCCCCCAGTTGGTTGGGAAATAGGTGAAAATTGTGTTGTATAGTGCAAAATATGTGTCACACTAGAAAAACAAAGCAGATCCCCCAGAGACCTCTACAAACTGAGCCTGTCGATGTGATCCCACTGACTCTGTGGCCATCCAAAGGTTGCTCAAATCTCATTTACCACATCAAAAGAAAATGGAGTTCTCTGGGAGTAAGTTCTACCGAATTCCAATGCTGTCATCCACAACACTGGGACTTTGAAACTCTGTCCATGTCACCCGGGAGACTAGAAACCAGAAATAATGAAACTCAGCTTGACGTGGGGCGATAATTCTGAACCCAATGGCTTAAACAAAATAACATGTAGTAATTTAGCAAGAAAAGGAGACTGAAGGTGCCAATATAGTCACAAAATTCTATTAGAACTAATTGTAGAGGCTGATGTAAGCCTGTTGGGTTGGACTAAAATGATTAGGCACAGGTCAAGGGAGGGCCTATTTCTGTTTGATGAGACTGGAAAATCTATCCTGGTTGAGTACTTTCTCAATAACGTTCAGTGCAAATGAATTGGCAGCCAGGCAGGTGACTTTTTAGATATGCCATTATGAGTATTATGAAGGATAGTTGATCTGTTACTTGCTTTGGAAAAAGAAACAAGGGAAAGATCAAAAGGAATAATGTTCAGTCAAACACATTGATTCTTTCATATACCCAGCCTTTCCTCTCTCTTTTTTCCAGATTCCTCAGAAAAACAGGTTGGTACATACTTTGTTGGCATTGCACTAGGTTTCACTGCAAGTTTTGTCGTATGATGATGGTATACAAACATTTCTGGTGGGTTCTTCCCTTAGACCCCAAAGCACTGGATTCAGTTCCTGGGAGCACACACATAGACGCACAGTAAATACACTTGCAAAAAGTTGGGGTGTGTGCTTATATATTGCCACTGTGTCCTTAGGCTCTGTTTGGTAGCAAAATGCTATTTGTTTGTTTGTTTATATATGTATTTTTTTAAAAAAAAACTCAAGAGAAGAATCCTGGGTATGCTGAACCTGTGATTTTTTTTAAGTGTAGTAATCATTTAATTAGTATATTTGATTTGAGTAGAATATTTTTATTTTTTTATTTATTAGATTTTTATATTATTTCAGTGTTTGAATATTTAACAATGAGAAGCCTTTCATTAAACTTTCTTATCGGGAGATGTACAGGGTCAAGAACTAATTCAAAATTAGTTTGGTGGGCCATTTCCCATTAGTGATTTGTAGCATGTCATTCAAACAACATTGCCAAATAACCGGTGTAAACAAGGGCTTCTGTGTGAGAGGGATAGAACAATTCAAGATGGCTGGCATGGGCAAAGTCTTTCCCCTTTGTATATGTGTGTCAAGTCTATGCAAGTAAAAAGGGGCAGGACTCTGATTGTGCTTGTTAGCTCCACTTTTGTAAACTCCCTTGCAGACACTTACTATGTGAGGATTAGATTTTGGTAACTAAGCTGTGTCTAGGTGAGGCTAGTCGGGAAATATTGTGTGTACTAAAAGCAGCAGCAAGTACATTCTCTGCCTAGGTAATGAGATTGTTTGTCTAGGTCAGGGGTGTCAAACCGCTGGCCCACAGTCTGGAGGCCACACAGGCTGGAGGCCGCACTCACCCTAGCTCCGGCAATGTGAAAAAAGTCACAATATGTCATGTCACGTGATGCGGCGAGTTTGACACCCGTGGTCTAGGTCAGTGATGGCGAACCTTTTAGAAACCTAGTGCCCAAAAACTGCCCCGCCCCCGCTCTGCCCCCCATCCCCTGTCCCGCCTGTCCACAGGACCACTCACCGCCTACAGGGCCCGCCGCAGATCGCCCAGGCAGCCCAGCAGCGCTATGGCGGCCACACCCTCTGCCCGCGTCCTGCAGCATCAACTGCATGATGGGGTGTGAGGGTAGAGTCTTGTCTACACTTCCTGGCTGCCATGTCCTTGGCTGCTCTGCTCCGTGTGGGCCATGCTCGAGGGCGCCTCTCCTTCAGGGGGGCTGCTGGAGAGGGGGTCACAGGGGGAGGCAACGCTGGGGCAATGGCACGTGTGCCCACAGAGAGGGCTCCGAGTGCCACCTCTGGCACCTGTGCTATAGGTTCGCCACCACTGGTCTAGGTCATGGGGAGAAACAAGCAGACTAGGACTATGCCTTTTGATACCTTAAACAATGTGAGAAATTATTCATATCATGCTAAATATGATTTCTTTAATTTTGACTTTGTGCAAACCGAACCATTTCAACTAATAAAAACTATGTGTTGCAAAATGTATGATGTAGCCAATGGAGGCTTATTCAGCAAATTATCCCTAAACAAAAGGAACAGTTAACCCTTGCAGGAAGAAACTCAGCAAATGTGTGAAGTGGGGTAAAAGAGTACTATAATTATAAATTCTCAAGTTGAACTTAAAAAGTTGGTTGACCTGTTCAGACACTGCTATCTCTTGCTGCATTAAAGAAGACATTGTAGGCCATGTGGAAATCAGAACAGATAATCTGTTAAGAGTGTGTACAATTGCCCATATTAGCATAGTCAACATTTATGGCACAGATGTGCAGTGTCACCTCTGCTCAATTTCCCCCTGCCTTGTTTCTAGCATGTTAACAAAATCATCATAATCATAATAACATTTAACTTATTTTAATCAGAAAATTACATAAAAAACTTTTCAAAGGAAAAACAAGGGTATTCAGTGTGCCAACCTCTGCCTCATTTTCACTGCAGTAACTCAGAGGTTTGTACAGGCAATAAACAATTCCTGCTGAGTGGTGTCACAGCAGGAGTAAGCTACAGCCACCTGAATGTCCCTATAAAAAAATTAGATTAGCACACCACATGCTGAATTGTTTTGGAAGTCCTGTCCTGTGAATGTGCAGAGGGAATGTGCCATCACAACCATGTGGCTTTTATCCTTTCACTTTGCAATGTGGTAGGAAGTTGACGCAAAACCCATTTTTTTCCTGGCAGGACAGTTTTACATGAGCCTTATAGCCTATCAGTGTGATGGGGGCCTTCCATGGAGAACAGATGAATTTACAGCACTGTAGGCTTTGTTTACACAGTATTGTATGTGTGATAGTAATTAACAGCTGTATTCATGCAACATATCAGAGGACCCTGCACCTATGGGGGAAAAATGCTAAGAGGCCGATGATGATTTGTGCAACATATTAAGCCTAATTATTTTCAGCCTTGATTAGGTTTTGTGTGCATGGTATGCTGCACAAATCCAGTCCATTTGGTTAATCTGTGATTCAGACCATCTGAATTAAAAAAAAAAGCTTCAGTCACTTGATAAATGTATTGTATGAATGATCTAACACAGCTATCTTTATGATGCTATTTTCTCTGAAAATTTTGTTCCTGTGCCTTTGAACGGGACATAAATAGTATGAATATTTCACTACAGCTGTTCACCAGCAAGGAGATAGAAGCATGGAAGAAAATATATTTGTTTCTTTTCTTCAAATTAGGCAAATTAGAAAGGGGCTAAAATTTGTTAGAAAAGGTATGTTGTCCTGAAATGGATTAGAACGACAGTATGCAATTTGGCCAAATTCTCAGAGGGAACATACCCCCCCCAGTATCTTATTTTTATTTATATAAAAACCGTTGTGGTTCTTTTAGCTTTTGCTCTCTGATTGTTAAGCACCTGGTGTTTTGATAAAGATTGACAATTTGGTTTTATATTCACCAAAATGGGAGAAATTAAACATTGTGTGCCATAATGGTTTCATATATCAACTGCAACTTTGTAAAGCAGCCTTTTAAAGTTGGACCTAAAATTGGAGGGGCTTGAGAAAAGCTGTTAATTTATTCAATCCTGTGACTCTTCATACCATTTTAACACTCAGGTCCTGGCTTCATCCAATCAGCTTTCCTTTTCTTTCTTTTCCTGCCTTCATTATTTTTTCTGTGGGAGAGGTGGAGGCAACCCTTAACAGATGAAGACATCTGAAGATCTTACAATTTTAAAGATTGGTCCTAATAAGATCATTATCTGACTGTGATTTCCAATTGTTTTAATAATTATTTCCACAGTGAGATAAGGAAGAATAATTAAATGCACACACACCTTTTAGCTTTAGCTTCCTCACATTTGATAGAAAAGTGATCACGTGCTTATGTATTCTTCGCTAATGCTTAAACTGGGAATTCTCAAACTTTGCAGTAATGGAATCCCCTGAAAGATGGCTGAATCTCTGTGATTCTTCATGAGTCAAAGGTCATGGTTTCACTGGAGTTGGTCTTGGATAAGAAATGAATATTATATACTGCTCAAAAAAATAAAGGGAACATTTTTACCAAGGAACTGAAGGGGTTTGCGTTCCCTTTATTTTTGTGAGCAGTATATTTTTTAATCATTACATTTTTACATTACATATGCTAAAGACCAGCATCCAAAAATTTCACTATGTTGGATACCTCCTGGAGAAAAGAGGAAACGAGGCCGGCTTTAGAAAACTTAGCATCAAACACTTAAGGAAAGTCTTAAGATTATTAATATCCCTTGGGACGATGCTGAAGATGCTGCGAATGATCGAAACTGCTGGAAAATCCTTGCTGCCCATTATGCTTTGCACAGGACCTAAGGATGAGGATAAATCATGACATTTTAATCTGTATTGCTGATATTCCACAAACTGCCCAGAATCACTTGGGGTCAGGTGGCATTTAAATTTATTATTGTTGGTCATGATAGAAGTAAATATTTAATATTGAAAGAGAAATTTAAAATTGAATTTGCTGCAGTGGAAACTTACTGCCTGGACAAACAAGCTTACCAAAAACTATAATGGCTGGGAAACAGGAAAGAATAGCATAAAGGCAGGATGTAAGATAAGTACGTAGGCAAAAATTAGCTAGGTTTTAGAGTGGGAAAGGAAGAAGACAAGCTATAAAAACATCTGTAAGAGGAAATAACTAGCCAGGAAAACTTAACTGAAAAACAGAAAAGAACCTATTGTTCTAAGGGGCCCAGAACTCAAAACCAACAATTGAATATGTCTAATATTTTATATTATTAATGTACATGTGATGTATGATTTAGTATGTAGCAGGAAATAGGTAGGAGGCGGTCGGAAAGAGTGTAACCTCATAGTACCTCAGCCAATGGGGAAAGAGGAGGGATGTGGCGGCCAGGACAGGGCTGTATAAAGAAGGGAATATTTTGGGTTGAAAATTTGGAGAGAACCAAGCTTTGATAACTTATCTCTATGTTTATTGCAATAAACGAAACAAAAGGCCTTCACTGTGTCTTGGCTGGTTATTGGCCAGGTGAGCTTGCCTCTGGTCACGAAGGAAAGTAGCCAGGAGCACATAACAGCCTCACAGTTACCCAGATGTTTTAGACTGGATTTGGCATTTTTATCCACCTATTATGACATTTTAACCTGCATCGCTGGTATTCCACGTACTACCCAATGACAGATGTTGCTTCATAATGTTAAAGGTATTGTTGCAGGATGTAAGTTATTCCAAGGTATTGTTGCAGGATGTAAGTTATTCCAAGGTATTGTTGCAGGATGTAAGTTATTCCAAGTAAAGCTGCCTTTTGCAATTGATTGGTGGTGATTTTGTTAATCTCAATGGTGTTTAAGTGGTGCTCCAGATATTTTGGGGTTGCACCTAAAGTATCTATTACCATTGATACTATTTTTGCTTTCTTTTGCCACAGTGGTTTTATTTCTATTAGCAGGACTTTGTATTTTGTGATTTTCTCCAGTTCATTCTCTTCTATTCTGTCTCCAGGTATTGCAGTGTCCACTATCCAGATTTTCTTGTCTTTCTTATTGATCATTATTAAGTCTGCGGTGTGGTCTGTTTGAATTGTAAAGTCCCAGAGTACTTTAACTTCTTTGTATTCTATTACTTTGTGGTCCCATCAGTTTTGCTTGCAGACAAGTGGTACAACCTGCCTCCAGAAGCGGTGAATTTCTTGCAGATATTCCAGATGTACCATTGTTGCTACTTTATCATGCCATTGTTTGTAGTCAGTCTGTGAGCTCTTCTTGCAGCAGCTAATTAGATGTCCACTGTTTATTCAGCTTCTTTGAGAGGCAGCATTCATTTTTTATTGTCTCAATTCTGCCTTTGTATGCATTTGTTCTTAAGGCTTGATCTTGTGCAGCCAGAATTAGCCCCTCTGTCTCTTTCTTCAACTTTCTTGTTCTTAGCCATCGCCAAGTCTTGTTGTTATCTGCTTTGCCTATTAGTTTTTCTATGTATTGGCCATGTAATACTTTGCCTTCCCATATTTCTATATTATTCTTCATTTTGTCTTTTTTGTAGACCAAATGCTTGGTCTTTCCTCTGTTCATAAGCCTTCATAGTATACTAAGTTCAGTGCATCATCTTCACTATCCTTCAGATATTCTTCCAATGCCCTTTTTTCTTCTTAACTGTTCTGTGTATTTGGAAGATTCCATGCCCACCCATTTTCCTTGCTAAGTAGAATTTGTCAACATTGCTTTGTGGATGAAGGGCATGATTCATTGCCATTATTTTTCTGGTTTTACTATCCAGAACGTTTAGTTCTGCTTGAGTCCAGTCCATTATTCCAGCTGTGTATCTAATGACTGAGATTATCCAGGGTTAATTGCCTTGATGGTATTTCTTTCACCAAGTTTGGACTTTAGGATCTTTTTTTAGTCTCGTGATGTATTCACTTCTAAGCTTCTTCATAACTTCAGTCAGCTGGATGTTTTCAGTTTGAAGGATGCCCAGGTATTTGATCATCTTCATCCAAACAAACTCTTGATGTTATTTCCATATAGCATCTTGATTCCCTCAGTTTTCACTACTTTTGCCCTATTGATGGTAAGGCAGGCACATTTGTCCAGTCCAAACTCCACTGCAATATCTAGGCTGTATTTATAGACAGGGTTGAGCAGCAGCAGTTCTATTTCAGATATTTTTCTTTAGATCATCCATGTAGAGGATGTTTGATAGCCATACCTTGATTTTTTCAGTATTGTTGAAAGAGGAATCAGTACAATGACAAACAATAGTGGTGATAGTGAGTCTCCTCAAAAGATTCCTCCCTTGATATTAACCTCTCCTAGTCTATCACCATTGAACAGCAAGCAATTGTGCTTTCCATTATGCCATTGATCTTTGCACAAAGCTTCTGATGTTTCTACTGACCCCTTTTATTTCTAGGCACTTAATCGTCCAATCATGTAGCAGAGAATTGAATGTCCTTTTGTAATCAATCCAAGCTACATTTAGGTTGCTCTTCCTTTCAGTTTTCCAAAATGATCTAGTCCAGACATGTCAAACACAAGGCCCGCGGGCCGGGTGCGGCCCTCCAAGGGCCCAGATTTGACCCCTGGAGCTGTTCCAGAAATGGCAAGGGACTGGCCCCCGCTGCTCCAGCCCTGGCCCACCCCAACCCGGCTGGGCGCCCTCCTGGCCAACACACAGGAAATGGCAAGCGCTCGGGGGCTGATGGTGTGCAGCAGCAGTTGCAGCTCATTTGCCTCACCCCATCCCGCCCCTCCCGGTCTCGCCCCACCCCTCCTGGCCTCGCGCTGTCACGCCCGGCCACACCCCACTTTACTGGGCCTCTCCTCGTCTGGCTCTGCTTTGCAGGGCCTCGCCTCACCACGCCTGGCTCCACTTTGCTGGGCCAGGCACCAAAGTGCTGCTGAAAACAGCAGAATCTGTGTGTGTGCCTGCTTTGCCCACGTCAGCCACGCTCTCCACGGCATGCTACAGCTGATCAGAGACATGGAGAGCATGGCTGATGGGTGAGCTTGTAGCAGGCACACACAGAGACTCCGCTCTTTTCAGTGGCACTTCTTGCTGCTGGGGCTGCCGCTCGCCTTCCTCTGCACTAGCGCCTCCATGCCTTGCTCGCTGGCCTGGTCATGTAATTAGCAATTAGCAATTTGAAAGTTGTTGGTAAGCAGGTAATTGGCCTCTAATTGCCTGGTGCTGCCCCCTTTGTTGGATCTTTTATTATCAGGTAGCTTTTGCCAGATGTTAACCAATCTTCAGTTTCACCTCCTTGCAGTATGTTGTTAAATTGCTTGACATTGTTATTATCGTTAGTATTACAACCCATTGTGGCTGTCAGAAATGAAGTAAGGAGCAGATTTGACAGCTATCTCACTCTACTTAAGTCTTTTTTTTTTTTTTTTTTGAAAAGTTGCTCCTGGCCTTCTGGGGAATCCCAGGTCACAGCTGGATAATCTTCAAGCAGTTACTGAGTGCTTATATGGAGGCATTTGCCCTCTCCTAGCCTGACCCCTCAATCAGATTGAAAATTAAGGAATGATGAAGCTACAGTTTATAAGGTGTAAATAAGCCACTTCTCTTGACATCATTCCTAGGTGATATTTATAGCACCAACAGGGTGAGGATCAAGTGATATTAGCACAGGGCTTTGTGGTTTACTTTCTTCCTAATAATAATCCAAGATTTTACAAACAGATAGAAGAGCTAATATATTACAGCAATAACGGAAGATTCTAGAAGGCTTTTATCATGAAGGCATTTGGTATTTACTATTGGTTGTAAAGGTGTGCTGCAGTTGCTGCTGATAAAAACAAATGGCTTAGCTATTATTATTATTATTATTTTATTTTTTTATTATTTTAATTTGTATACCGCCCTTCTCCCATAGGACTCAGGGCGGTTCACAGCATATTAAAAACAAATAATATACACAAAATACAAAAAATACAAAATACAAAAATACAAAAATACAAAAAATAAACCCCGATAAAAGCCGAATTAAAACCAAATATTACCAGCTGTGTTTCCGATTAAAATACTTTTAA
>NW_015386132.1:88686-133539 GCF_001527695.2 Protobothrops mucrosquamatus
TTTTTTGTCCCTGGCCCCTGCATGCCACCTCTCGGGGTTCCATGTCCCGTCCTTGAGGTAGGCCCTAGAAATGTTGCTGGGCCAGGCCTGCGCGAGGGGTGAGTCGCGCAGGGCCAGCAGGACCGTCCTAGAATACATAGTCCGATGCAAGGAGTCCATGGCACAGAGCTATGTGTGTCTCTCCTCTGGAGAAATCTTTCTCCTTCAAGAGTTACAACACTTGATACCCACAGTGGTTCGTGGTCCAGGAATATCCAGAATGTGGTTACGAAACCACATCCTGGATCAGTGGTTCTCAGCCTGTGGGTCGGGACCCCATCTGGGGTCGATCGACCATTTCACGGGGGTCGCCAAGCAAGGCTGTCCGCCATTTTTTCCCCCCATTTTCCCCCCTTTTTTGGCAGGTGCCTTACCTCCCTTGGGCTGGGCCAGCTGGTGGTCGGCCTGCTCCGTCTCTGCCGCTTGCCAGCTATGCCTCGGCCGGCGCAGGGGGCAGAACCACGCATGCGTGGCGCTCCCGGGCAGGGAAAGTCCTCGACTTACGACCGGTTGGGTAGTCCTCGACTTATGACCGGTTTAGTCCTCGACTTATGACCGGTTTAGTCCTCGACTTACGACCGGTTTAGTCCTCGACTTATGACCAGTTGGGTCGCGGCATTAAAAAGGTTGAGAACCACTGGCCTGGATATTTGATTTTCAAATTTGGTGAAGTTTTTTTTTCCCCTGCTTCTTTCGTCTGTCTCTTTCCTTCCCTCATTTGTTTCAGTATGTAAGCCTCCTTGTATGATGTATAGCAACAAAGAAGGCTGAATGATTGCATTGAGACAGGGATGTGTGGGAGGAGATGCAGCTATTTCACCCACCACTACCGCTTGATTGCTGGTTTTAAAGCTACAACTCTGAATGCCTGATTGCAACCTGGCAACTTCCTTGATAGTGTCAGCCATTGAAGAGGATCTTCTCAAATAAAAGTGTCAGGGACATCCTGAGAGTCCAACTAGAATTGTAGCTAAAGAATACAGGGAAGGGAACCCTTAAGTACGAACTTGGAATGCATTCACTGATTTTTCTTCAGTTCCAGGGAGGCGCTTGGTCTTTGGGCCCGGTCCTGTGCGATGGCTTGATGACCATGGACGTTATGCTATGCACTGCCTCCATTTTCAACCTCTGTGCTATCAGCGTGGATCGGTAAGAAACTCTGGTCATTATGGCTTTTAGATGCTAAATTTCACAACTCTTTCAGTTCTAATACATATAATAATAATAATAATAATAATAATAATAATAATAATAATAATAATAATAATAATAATAATAATAATAAAGTTGGAAGGGACCTTGGAGGTCATCTAGTCCAACCCCCTGCTCAGGCAGGAAACCCTATACCATTTCGGACAAATGGCTGTCCAGTCTCTTCTTAAAAATTTCCAGTGTTGGAGCATTCACCACTTCTGGAGGCAGGTTGTTCCACTGGTTAATTGTTCTAACTGTACGTACATACATACATACATACATACATACATACATACATACATACGTACATTCAAAATTTTGTGGCTGGCAAAGAATTAGTGGGAGACTAGTATAGCTATTTCAGGCTCATTTTGCCCTCATCAGCTAGTCACACCCTTCAGGGATTCGAACCTGGACAGCTTGCATGTTAGGCAGCTTGCATGTTAGGCAGCTGACAGGAGTAAGGCGGAACCTGTGGCTCAAAAGGGTAATACAGCTGCCTAATATGCAAGCTGCCCAGGTTATGTGTGTGTGTGTGTGTGTGTGTGTGTGTGTATATGTGTGTGTGTGCGCGCACACACACACACACATACATATTTAGCTGCCACAGCCACTGAAGCAATTCTAGGAGGGTTCTTTAGAAGAAACAGGAAACATAAGATTAATGCTGCCAACTATAGGGACTGTGAGCTTCTCATTTGTATCTCATGCAGCATCTATAGTAGGCGTGGACAGATAAGCATCCACTCTCTGAAAATTTACTATGTATTTGTTTNCAGAATTAGCCCCTCTGTCTCTTTCTTCAACTTTCTTGTTCTTAGCCATCGCCAAGTCTTGTTGTTATCTGCTTTGCCTATTAGTTTTTCTATGTATTGGCCATGTAATACTTTGCCTTCCCATATTTCTATATTATTCTTCATTTTGTCTTTTTTGTAGACCAAATGCTTGGTCTTTCCTCTGTTCATAAGCCTTCATGGTATACTAAGTTCAGTGCATCATCTTCACTATCCTTCAGATATTCTTCCAATGCCCTTTTTTCTTCTTAACGGTTCTGTGTATTTGGAAGATTCCATGCCCACCCATTTTCCTTGCTAAGTAGAATATGTCAACATTGCTTCGTGGATGAAGGGCATGATTCATTGCCATTATTTTTCTGGTTTTACTATCCAGAACGTTTAGTTCTGCTTGAGTCCAGTCCATTATTCCAGCTGTGTATCTAATGACTGAGATTATCCAGGATTAATTGCCTTGATGGTATTTCTTTCACCAAGTTTGGACTTTAGGATCTTTTTTTAGTCTCATGATGTATTCACTTCTAAGCTTCTTCATAACTTCAGTCAGCTGGATGTTTTCAGTTTGAAGGATGCCCAGGTATTTGATCATCTTCATCCAAACAAACTCTTGATGTTATTTCCATATAGCATCTTGATTCCCTCAGTTTTCACTACTTTTGCCCTATTGATGGTAAGGCAGGCACATTTGTCCAGTCCAAACTCCACTGCAATATCTACGCTGTATTTATAGACAGGGTTGAGCAGCAGCAGTTCTATTTCAGATATTTTTCTTTAGATCATCCGTGTAGAGGATGTTTGATAGCCATACCTTGATTTTTTCAGTATTGTTGAAAGAGGAATCAGTACAATGACAAACAATAGTGGTGATAGTGAGTCTCCTCGAAAGATTCCTCCCTTGATATTAACCTCTCCTAGTCTGTCACCATTGAACAGCAAGCAATTATGCCTTCCATTGTGCCATTGATCTTTGCACAAAGCTTCTGATGTTTCTACTGACCCCTTTTATTTCTAGGCACTTAATCGTCCAATCATGTAGCAGAGAATTGAATGTCCTTTTATAATCAATCCAAGCTACATTTAGGTTGCTCTTCCTTTCAGTTTTCCAAAATGATCTAGTCCAGACATGTCAAACACAAGGCCCGCGGGCCAGGTGCGGCCCTCCAAGGGGCCAGATTTGACTCTTGGAGCTGTTCCAGAAATGGCAAGGGACCGGTCCCCGCTGCTCCAGCCCTGGCCCACCCCAACCCGGCTGGGCGCCCTCCCAGCCAACGCACAGGAAATGGTGAGCGCTCGGGGGCTGATGGTGCACAGCAGCAGTTGCAGCTCATTTGCCTCACCCCATCCCGCCCCTCCCAGTCTCGCCCCACCCCTCCTGGCCTCGCGCTGTCACGCCCGGCCACACATCACTTTACTGGGCCTCTCCTCGTCTGGCTCTGCTTTGCAGGGCCTCGCCTCACCACACCTGGCTCCACTTTGCTGGGCCAGGCACCAAAGTGCTGCTGAAAACAGCAGAATCTGTGTGTGCGCCTGCTTTGCCCACGTCAGCCACGCTCTCCACGGCATGCTACAGCTGATCAGAGACATGGAGAGCATGGCTGATGGGTGAGCTTGTAGCAGGCACACACAGAGACTCCGCTCTTTTCAGTGGCACTTCTTGCTGCTGGGGCTGCCGCTCGCCTTCCTCTGCACTAGCACCTCCATGCCTTGCTCGCTGGCCTGGTCATGTAATTAGCAATTAGCAATTTGAAAGTTGTTGGTAAGCAGGTAATTGGCCTCTAATTGCCTGGTGCTGCCCCCTTTGTTGGATCTTTTATTATCAGGTAGCTTTTGCCAGATGTTAACCAATCTTCAGTTTCACCTCCTTGCAGTATGTTGTTAAATTGCTTGACATTGTTATTATCGTTAGTATTACAACCCATTGTGGCTTGCGTAAGCTGTCAGAAATGAAGTAAGGAGCAGATTTGACAGCTATCTCACTCTACTTAAGTCTTTTTATTTATTTTTTTGAAAAGTTGCTCCTGGCCTTCTGGGGAATCCCAGGTCACAGCTGGATAATCTTCAAGCAGTTACTGAGTGCTTATATGGAGGCATTTGCCCTCTCCTAGCCTGACCCCTCAATCAGATTGAAAATTAAGGAATGATGAAGCTACAGTTTATAAGGTGTAAATAAGCCACTTCTCTTGACATCATTCCTAGGTGATATTTATAGCACCAACAGGGTGAGGATCAAGTGATATTAGCACAGGGCTTTGTGGTTTACTTTCTTCCTAATAATAATCCAAGATTTTACAAACAGATAGAAGAGCTATCAGCGTATATTACAGTAATAATGGAAGATTCTAGAAGGCTTTTATCATGAAGGGATTTGGTATTTACTATTGGTTGTAAAGGTGTGCTGCAGTTGCTGCTGATAAAAACAAAGGGCTTAGCTATCTCTGTACTGGCTTTGTGTGTCTCTCCTCTGGAGAAATCTTTCTCCTTCAAGAGTTACAACACTTGATACCCACAGTGGTTCGTGGTCCAGGAATATCCAGAATGTGGTTACGAAACCACATCCTGGATCAGTGGTTCTCAACCTGTGGGTCAGGACCCCATTTGGGGTCGATCGACCATTTCACGGGGGTCGCCAAGCAAGGCTGTCCGCCATTTTTTTCCCCATTTTCCCCCCTTTTTTGGCGGGTGCCTTACCTCCCTTGGGCTGGGCCAGATGGTGGTCAGCCTGCTCTGTCTCTGCCGCTTGCCAGCTACGCCTCGGCCGGCGCAGGGGACGGAACCATGCATGCGCGGCGCTCCCGGGCAGGGAAAGTCCTCGACTTACGACCAGTTGGGTAGTCCTCGACTTACGACCGGTTTAGTCCTCGACTTACGACCGGTTTAGTCCTCGACTTATGACCGGTTGGGATCGCGGCATTAAAAAGGTTGAGAACCACTGTCCTGGATATTTGATTTTCAAATTTGGTGAAGTTTTTTTTCCCCCTGCTTCTTTCGTCTGTCTCTTTCCTTCCCTCATTTGTTTCAGTATGTAAGCCTCCTCGTATGATGTATAGCAACAAAGAAGGCTGAATGATTGCATTGAGACAGGAATGTGTGCGAGGAGATGCAGCTATTTCACCCACCACTACCGCTTGATTGCTGGTTTTAAAGCTACAACTCTGAATGCCTGATTGCAACCTGGCAACTTCCTTGATAGTGTCAGCCATTGAAGAGGATCTTCTCAAATAAAAGTGTCAGGGACATCCTGAGAGTCCAACTAGAATTGTAGCTAAAGAATACAGGGAAGGGAACCCTTAAGTACGAACTTGGAATGCATTCACTGATTTTTCTTCAGTTCCAGGGAGGCGCTTGGTCTTTGGGCCCGGTCCTGTGCGATGGCTTGATGACCATGGACGTTATGCTATGCACTGCCTCCATTTTCAACCTCTGTGCTATCAGCGTGGATCGGTAAGAAACTCTGGTCATTATGGCTTTTAGATGCTAAATTTCACAACTTTTTCAGTTCTAATACATATAATAATAATAATAATAATAATAATAATAATAATAATAATAATAATAATAATAATAATAATAATAATAATAATAATAATAAAGTTGGAAGGGACCTTGGAGGTCATCTAGTCCAACCCCCTGTTCAGGCAGGAAACCCTATACCATTTCGGACAAATGGCTGTTCAGTCTCTTCTTAAAAATTTCCATTGTTGGAGCATTCACCACTTCTGGAGGCAGGTTGTTCCACTGGTTAATTGTTCTAACTGTACGTACATACATACATACATACATACATACATACATACATACATACATACATTCAAAATTTTGTGGCTGGCAAAGAATTAGTGGGAGACTAGTATAGCTATTTCAGGCTCATTTTGCCCTCATCAGCTAGTCACACCCTTCAGGGATTCGAACCTGGACAGCTTGCATGTTAGGCAGCTTGCATGTTAGGCAGCTGACAGGAGTAAGGCGGAACCTGTGGCTCAAAAGGGTAATACAGCTGCCTAATATGCAAGCTGCCCAGGTTATGTGTGTGTGTGTGTTTGTGTGTATGTGTGTGTGTGTGCGCGCACACACACACACATACATATTTAGCTGCCACAGCCACTGAAGCAATTCTAGGAGGGTTCTTTAGAAGAAACAGGAAACATAAGATTAATGCTGCCAACTATAGGGACTGTGAGCTTCTCATTTGTATCTCATGCAGCATCTATAGTAGGCGTGGACAGATAAGCATCCACTCTCTGAAAATTTACTATGTATTTGTTTTGTACATTCTGGCCTTAAAACGTATAAAAATGCATTGAATTCTCTAATCGACATACATCTTCTTTCCAGTTTTCTTTACTAGTTATATATCTAAACATCCATTTCTCTAGCAGATGTATGTGGGATATTGTAAAGTGAATTGTAAAATTCAAAGTTTGCAGACTGAAGAATATCTTTGTTCTAACAATTCATTTTTGTCTATAATATATAATTTAGGTCTGTTGACTGAACATGTAGAGAGAACAATGCTCTCCCCTAAAACACCCACTACTTCATCAAGGCAAGCTTTTTGTGGTCTATAAAGCAATATTCTATTCAGGAAAGGCAATTCAGATATGATCAACACCCTTCTCACTAATACTGTAGAAGCTGAAGAACTAATTCTTACAATAATTGCAGTTTGGGATGTTCTTATTGGAAAGACCTCAGTGCCCACCAAATAAAGGCAAGAATGATACTGAGAAGCTCTAGGAAACATAGGTGGTTTATTGTCTATGTTGCTTCTGGCTATTTTGTTTTATCCTATCAGCCGCTAGGAACCCCAGCCTCCTCCCCCCCCCCCCGTTGTCCAGCTAATCAGAAAAAGCTGCTTCTATTCCAAGAAAATCTGAACATCACTTTTACTGTAATGTTTTCATGCTGTCACTGTTGAGCAAAGAAGGGGGAAAGTATTTTTTTTTTCCTTTGAACTATGGACAGTAGCTGAAATAATAGAACATAAGCTGTCTTACCTATACCAGCCAAATACCATTGTAGTCATCACTCTCAATGATGGTTGCTTTCAGCCAATTTTCAAAATGGTTTTGAATTAAAACTAAGAAAGCTACAGAGACATTTCTTTTTTCTGTGGCTACCAACTAAGGAACTGCTGATATGTATTGACATTTTAAATGGAGGCGATTATCCTGTTCAAATGACTTCCCCACGCATCTGCTTTTTTGGTTAGACCTGTGCTGACACATGTAGGGTTTGCTTTGCCCAAGGCACAAGATAAGTTTAGGGTTAATGGCCTTTGTGTTTTCAAACCTGTAGGGGGAACTCTTTTTTTTTGTCTCCAAATGCTTGTTATATCACTGTTAATTCACTAAAGCAGTGGTGGCGAACCTATGGCATGGGTGCCAGAGGCGGCACTCAGAGCCCTCTCTGTGGGCACATGCGCCGTCGCCCCAGTCCTAGGCCTTCAGCTGGGTTTTATAAAACCTTTTCGCTTTAGGCCTCCGCCACCGTGTGCAAAAAAAAAAAGAGGTTCAATCAATCAGTCAATTTCAACTTCTCGCAGGAAAAAAAAATCTTGCAAAGTTGGAATTGATTGATTGAACTTTTTAGTCCCACCCAGTCTGCTATTACCACCGCAGCCATGCCCACCCAATGGGCCACACCCACCCGGCACCCGACGATGCATAAGTGGGTTTTGGGTTACAGTTTGGGCACTCGGTCTCTAAAAGGTTCGCCCTCACTGCACTAAAGCATTCATACCACACAGTCTGTCTTGAGATTGATTTTAACTCGCAGACCTGAAATATCTGCCTTAATTTTTGGACTCTGCTGTTTCCTCTGCTTCTTCTCCTTTTTATAACCACTTCCCTGATGAAGTGTTCTAGTGAACACCAATATTCATGCCCATTTCAATGATCTCAGGAAGAAGGACAGAGCTGAGCCTAGTTCAGAGGCAGGCAACCTTGGTTCTTTTATGACTTGTGGACTTCAACTCCCAGAATTCCTGAGCCAGCACAGCTGGCTCAGGAATTCTGGGAGTTGAAGTCCACGAGTCATAAAAGAGCCAAGGTTGCCTACCCCTGGCCTAGTTAGTACTTGAATTAGAGAGCTCTAGGAAAGCTTCTGTAGAGTAGAACAGGGCTTTTCAACCAGTGGTACAGGTACCACCTGTGGTACATTGGCACCTAGCAGGTGGTACACGACCATCCTAGAAAAGTGGTAGCGGGGGAGGGGAATGAGCTGAACCGGTGGCAGCACCGCACAAGTCTGAACGAGAGATGGCTGGAGCTGCAGGGCTGTCAGGGCTCAGCGGAAGCGCCAGGATCAGTGCCAGGCTCCAGCTGGAGCTCGGCGCTGATCCTGGTGCTTCTGCTGAGCCCAGAAGAAGCACCAATCAGCTGGAATGTTGCAGCATCTCCAGGGTCTTGTGATTTACATTCAGATGCTTGGCAACTGATTCATATTTATGACAGTCACAGTGTCCCAGGATCATGTGAAGTGACCAAAACCTGCTGCAACCACCCAGCAGACGGGGGGATAAAAACCAAACACCCCCCCCACCCCCGCTGCCAATCCTCAACAGAAATGCTCACAACAATGAAAACCTCGGACAGGAGGAAGAGCGCCACCGGGTGGGCAGGTCTTGCTTGGCTGTGGCTTGGGAGGCCCTTTTTTCCGTGCCATTGTAACTTCGAACAGTCACTAAGCGAACTGTTGTAAGTCGAAGACTACCTGTACTTTATCACTTTTTTTCATTTTTATTTTTATTTTTTTGGTCATCAAGTTTTTGACACCTTGGTACTCGGATGTTGCCATATCCTAAAAGTGGTACAATGGGTGAAAAGGTTGAAAAGCCCTGGACTAGAAGGTGAAAGCATCTTGTCACCCTGTAGATTTGGGAAGATGAAAGCATATCTCGGGAGAAGTCAGAAAAAACATACAGTATCTATTTTGTTCCCAAGAAAGTCACAGAGAGACATTATCATTCTTGAAATTATCAAGAGTTGAGCTTGGTTTAAAGGAAACTTTACTTTGGGCTACCATATCCGAGTTTCAAAAATCCAAATAAGCTCTAAATGAAATGAAAGTGTTTTCACCTTACTGATATCTATTGATCATTCAGTTGTTTGCATAGAGATAATGAATTCCCTTTCCCCCCCCCCCACACACACTATCTTTAATAAAGATATTGCCCCATTTGTGATTCATATACTCATTTGTGGTACAGGGATAAAAGTACTTGGAGCCATGACAATCAATTCAATCAAAACCTCTTCTGAATTTATTCTTCCACATGCTAAAAATGTCCTGCTCTGGGTAGGAACTTGTGCATTTCCCCTGCACTTTATACCACCATCTGCTCCATTGTCCCCAAATTTCACATCTTGAATGTTAACCGTGAAAGAGTGCTGATGACACACACAAATACTTTTAAATAATTTTGCATATATAACAGCCAGTCTGTGTTAAGAAAAAAGAAGAATAAAAATAGGAGCACTGCATTGGACTAGCAGAAAGTTTACTGTGCATTTGAAAGAAATGACTTTACCCTGACTTTTGGAGACTATTGATACTATTTACAGCTTCACCTGGCTGCACAACAAAGCCTTTCAGCTGATAGCAATATGTGCTGCATTTGATTTGGAAAAATAATCCAAAATACAAGACCACAGACTCTGGATAGAAATTGATATACAAAGCAGGGAAATAAGATAGATATATTTAATGGACAGAAAGAGTTTTCCAGCTCAAATTTTAGGGAATTATCATATGTTTCTTGATTTTTAACCAACCAAGTTTTCATCTCACCAGGTCAGGTTTTCTTTTACTAGCTCAGAGTTTATAAGTATGGTACTATACCATGTTAAAGCGATTCGGCTCATGCAGGTTGAATATATAAAAATACTCAAAAGTTAGGTCCTTTTTTTTCTCCCTTCCAAGAAAATTGCAAATCCTGGCTCTTTTTTCCTAATTCTCCCTTGTTAAAAAAAAGAGTGGTCATACGGGAATATTTTGATTGACACACTCTGCTGACTTTTACAGAGGCAAATGTATATGCTAAATAATTAAGATTGAGACCTATTAAATTAGAACCCATTTTCTTATGAAGAGGCCCAGTTTTTAGAACGTGTTTGTCAATTTAGTTGCAACTGTCTTTTACCAACAGTATGGATTGATTGAAGGGAGAGAAGCAATATCATGGAGCCATTATGAGGAGAATAAATGTTCCATACAACAGGCAAGCGTAATTGGTAATTGGCAAGGATAATTGGTAATTGCCAAAGGTAATTGGATGAGCAAAGAACTTGTGCAGGGAAATGATATTTCAGAATGAGAAATAGGGGTAAAATAATATTTTGTGTTTGCCTTGTGGTGGCATAGCCACACAATAATGCTACATTTCCTAAATAATGAATGGGTAGTATGAGAGACAAAATGGGAATTTCAACCCAGTAACACCTGAAACATATATTGTCCAGCTCCATCTTCTAGCTTAGAGTTTGTTCTGCTTTACCATCGTGAAGTAAACTGGTTCCACAAGAAACCCCGTGGTGACACCCTGTTTTCTGTCATCCAGGTTCATTGCCGTCTCTGTCCCACTGAACTATAATCGACGACAGATTGACCTGCGTCAACTGATCCTCCTCTCTACCACTTGGATCTTTGCTTTTGCTGTGGCATCCCCAATTATCTTTGGCCTCAACAACGTTCCAGACCGGGACCCATCTTTATGTCGTTTGGAGGATCACAATTATATTGTATATTCCTCCATCTGTTCCTTCTTCATTCCTTGCCCTGTCATGCTGGTCCTGTACTGCGGCATATTCCATGGACTTAGGCGCTGGGAAGAGGCTCGGAAAGCCAAGCTGAAGAGTAGTATTTATTTGGGCAATAGGCAGGTATATGGTTCACCACCTGTCATTGAGAAGAACCAGGAGGATATCAAGGCAGGGGAACTCAGCCCCTCTGCCTGCTCTGATTGCACTTTACCCAGGGATTACAAGAACAATGGCATTCAAACTATGTCCTATCCACACATCAAATATGCACCAAATGGAGGACTCAGTAGGAAGCCAGCCAAAATCAATGGCAGGGAAAGGAAGGCCATGAAGGTGCTTCCAGTCGTGGTTGGTGAGTATAAAACATTAAATGGTTTTCAGGGTCATAAACCATCAAGACAGCTCAATTCCAGATCAGGATGGCTGTAGAACCTGGGTATTAAAAAATTAGGATACAGCCATGCACAGAGACATTTGCCATAACTGATAAGTACAGCATGACACAGAAACTGCCTTTTTTTTTTGTTCCTCATTTGGTGTCTCTTAATTGCACTTTAGTGGCTGATTAGAGAGATACTCCAAAAGGATGAAATGAGTGTTGCACATCTGATCATCCTTGGAAGACTGAGTCCTCTGAAACTCCCTTCATAGTATACGTGTGTGTTTGTACACATAGATACACATTCCCCAACTCTGAACAGTTGGACTGTTGGGTTCCAAGACCCTTTGCCTTTAACAGATGTGCGGCAGGCAGAATCTAAACAATTAAATCCTATTCCACTATCAATTCCCACACTGAGATATTTATTGTATTCATAATGGTTTGGAGGGATTGAAGAGTGAAAATGATACCATGCCAAGATTCTCTGTGTTTAGTAGGAAAAAGTCCAACAAAATGTCCTTTTTTTTTAGGAGACCTATAGATTGAGGCAACAATGTTCTTCAGAATGGGAGTTGGAAGAATTGTTCAGCAGCCTGGTGGTGTGAGGCTATTGACTGCAATAGCCTCACCCTACCAGGCTGCCAAATAATTCTTGCAACCACTATATTATCATGGATTGAATTATGTATTCGTGGAAATGGATCTTCTGAGATGTATCGTTAATGCATCAGAGCAACTGCAAAGGATAGCAGTAGACAAACATGAGGAAGTATAAAAACGACAAACAGGGACCTTCAAATGACAGTTCAGATTTTGTTCAGTCCCGGTTTTTGTGCAGTTGGTTGGCTATTGTGAGAAATTATTGCTGGACTAGATAGGCCAGAGGTCTGATCCAGCAGGTCATTGCTTATGTTCCTATGAATCAGAAGTTGAGACTTCACCCTTGCAGTAGTTCTGACTGGAGATGAGTATTGCAACGTTCATGTTCTTGAAAAACAGAGATGAAGCTAGCTCATAAAAGATACCCTGGCAGTCAACATTTTTGCCCTGACAGTGTCAAACCCAGGAGAGGCCCTCAAGCCACAGACTTTTTTCTTTAGGCACAAAAATATCCACCCATAGTTGCTCAGACATCTCAATTCAGATAAGCAATATTTCTCACCCTGGCCAGTTGATCTGATTAGTTAATCAGTCCTTCCTTGATTTATTGATCTTTTGAGGATAATCTGAAAAGACAGCAGGATTTTTTCACCAAGTAACTGTTTCAGACATGCACTGAACTCCATGCATGATTCATGCCCTCTGGGATCTATCCAGATTTCCACTGCAGGTTTTGGCATACTGTTCTCTGGGAGGGGGGGAGAGAAATCGGGGATCTCAATCCTGTATACTATTCTGCTTATGAATTGATTGTGCCATTCAAACTATATGGAGATTTCAAGCTGCATTCAGGAGTAGCAGAACAGCTGGGGGCTTTTTGTTTGCTAAGAATGGACTAAGAAGAAAACAATATGAACTTCAGATCCTTCTCTCTCTTAGTAGGATCTGCAGCATCTTAAAATCTACCCAGAGAATTTTATTTTCCCTCTATTTTTTTTTCTTTAAATTGCTTGAATTGCCAAATCCTCCTTATATCAGACTACCCACAGAAGAGCAGTCTGATCCAGTGATTGAACAAAAGTTCAGGATTCCCTTTGACATTCAGTAAAGGAGCACATAGAGTATCTGGACAACCAACAGATAGTGGATTACCATTTTGACAACACAAATAGTTTCTAGTTTTCTTTCTACTGCCATCTATAGTATTCTGGATTTATGCAGCCACATTCGGTTCAACGAAAGGGCAGAGCTGTGAATGGCAAAGGGCATCTGCTGCATATGAAAATGCCATTTTAATTTTGGCACTTTGGCGATGGAGCTTCTTACAAGAATTTGCTTTCCTCAGTCAGAAAGCAGGCTAGGTTTTGCAGATCTGGAAATGTGGTGCCGAAGGAGGAAGGACAGATAAGAAATGTTCCAAGAAGTAGATGCTCTTGCTCTTTTCTTCCGTGTTTGACACTCAGGTCCGTGAATAGAGCTGGCTCTTTGATGGCTCACTCACTGCACAACCTTTCCATTGTAACATAAGTCATTTGTGGGTGTGAATCGGAGCACATCCAGACTGTCTGCATTTTAATGAAAGTTAGATGACATGTTAACCACTTTACAGCTGAATATTAGCAACATTAAAGGTCTCCAGCTCCTTACAATCATTTCCATACCAGAGCCTCCCTTTGGAAGAATCGCATTTGAAAAACGCTCTACTGTCTTCCCTGGATATGCTTGCAGCGATCCAGATGCAAAAGCGAAAGATATTCAGAGTCCACATGGGTGAATATAGGTGTTGAAGGTAGGAAAGTGGAACATGCATTATATTGCAAAAACTACGACATACATAGTATGTAAGAGTGGATTGGGTGTGGGTGTGGGTGTTGTCAGTATGCCTTAATCCCCGGTAGCCTATGTACACATACTCAGGTTGCCAGTCTATACACACATGTTGCATTCTTAGTAATTCTGCAAAGAAGCAACCATGTGATCACAGGAAAATATATGTTAGATTTAAAAAAGCTCTGAGAAGTGCAACGTGTGTCCATGCAGACTGCAAATCACCTTTTCCCCTTTGACTCAATATTACTGCAAGATATTATGATTTCAGATGTTTATTTTGAGAACTGGGTCTACATCTTCCGTGAATCAGCAACACAGTAATTCCCCACCCATCCAGCTACAGAGACCGATTAAAAAGGGAAATACCATGAAAACCAACGTTCCATTTAAGGCCAAATCCTCCATGCATATATCCATTTATTCCTTTTAAAAATATTTTTTTTTAAATTGACACCAAACAACCCCAAAGATCATTGTGTCCTTTCTCCAGCAAGAAAAGAGGATCCACATCTAATTAAACAAGATAGCTGAAGAATAAAACAAATGAGTTTTAAGCAGCGCTCTGCTGAGTTCTGTATAAATTGAGGGATGTGCTTGCTACTGCAGATTTCAAAATGATTTGTGCTATTTCCTACAAAGTGCTCTCAACGCAAGAGCCTCCAGCTGCTTTGCAACATCCCGCCAGGAAGGAAAGTCAATTTTCCAATGAGGCTAGGTTCTTTCTTTGTTACCTTCTTGGCATGCCCTGTAGCAGCTACAGGAAGACAACCTGCCAGCGTTTCATCAATGCTCAAGAACCGAGATTTCCCTGAGATCTCACACAGACCTAGGACTTCCACTGGGATTGCATGCGAATTTGTTGAATAACAGGGGAGTTAACTGCTGATTTGGGTTATTCTTTGAAAATTAAAACAAAGACAATATTTTTCTTCAGAGATAAAATGCTCCCTTTTCCCCAAACTTCCCACTGAAGACTGAGCATGCTCTGAAAGTGAAGCAAAGATTGAACAGACAATATGATAAAGAGCAAGGAAGAGCTATTGAGAGTGGAAAGAATAACAGAATAACAGAAAAAAATCAAATAACAGAGTTGGAAGGGATCTTGGAAGTCTCAAGCAGGAAACTCTATACCAGGGGTAGGCAACCTTGGCTCTTTTATGACTCGTGGACTTCAACTCCCAGAATTCCTGAGCCAGCTCAGGAATTCTGGGAGTTGAAGTCCACGAGTCATAAAAGAGCCAAGGTTTGCCTACCCCTGCTCTATACCATTTCAGACAAATGGTTGTGCAATCTCTTCTTAAAAACCTCCAGTGTTGGAGCACCCACAATTTCTGGAGACAAGAAGTTCCACTGATCATTTGTTCTGTCAGGAAATTTCTCTTTAATTCTATGTTGGTTCTCTCCTTGATTTAATTTCCATCCATTGCTTCTTGTCCTGCCTTCGAGTGCTTTGGAGAATAGGCTGATCCCCTCTCCTTTGTGGAAGCCTCTTAGATATTGGAACGCTGCTATCATGTCACCTAGGAAGGGTCAGACCTAAAATCAAAATTGACACATGGTGATTCTTCCAAGCTGAGTTCTTTTTTGGGTTTCAGGCCCTGTCGACAAAATCTTGCCAGATTGAGGACTCTGCATCTACAATATACTCTGTAAACTATTAGGGAGGGGCTGTCTTCACCCTCTTTCTCTCACACATAACATCCAGACCGAGTTGTCTCTTACCCCTCTGGAATGCATTTCCTCCCTCCTGGGAATCCGCCTCCTTATTACATTCCATCACAGGAAGAGGCTCATAGATACCAGAGACCCATAAATACATTTTCTATCAAGTCCCTTGTCAGCCAACACCCACCTGCTTACTCACTTTAGCCAGTCATCTGCTGGATAAGAGGTAACTTTATTCCCTCCTTATTGTGAGGCCTCTCTGCTTCTCATGTGTCTCTATTTAATGACATTGTGTTTAGCCTGACCCATTATGTTGGAATATGTTGACTCTTTTGGTTTTAATCCCTGAAGTCCCCCTCAAAATTAGCAAAATATAGTGAAGCCAAGAGTACTCTCTAGGTATATTCTGCATTTTGGGGTCCCAGAAATTGTTTCTTATAGCCCAGTTTGACAAGATGTTTTTGCATTGCAGAAAACCCTGACCAACAACCTTGTGTGCCTAGTTTCAGCTTTTACACAAAGATCTGTTTCCTACGATTCCAGCGAGGTAAATGCAGGTGCTACTGGGGCCTGCAGAGACAGCATTTACACACCAGCTGCACTGTTATCTTCCTGACCCCAGGATCCCTAAGGAGCCAGTGCTTCAATTAATATCTTAATGAATATGCAAGTATCCATTTGTTTACAAAAATAAATAAATATGCATTCCAAGAGACCTTGAGTTTATATACAAATGATGTAGGGTTGTGTCCGCTGTTGTTTCATTCAACCAGTGTTAGGTACATTTAAACCAGACACCAGATGCAGCAAGAATGGGGAAATTAAATAGATTTCAGCATTCTCAAATGCTAAGAATTTAGGCAGATCAGAAATGGCAACCTCACATTATTAAAAGGTAACCTCGGATTTTTTTTCCTTCCTCATTTTTTAAAAACTTATGTGCCACTGTTCAAAATTGACATGTTTACCTTTGAGAAAATAAGACACATGCAGAGAAGAACTGGCTAATTTTTTCCCCTCTCTCTTTTTTAAAGGTGCTTTCCTTTTCTGTTGGACTCCTTTCTTTGTGGTGCACATAACCAGAGCTCTCTGTGAGTCCTGTGTCATTTCTGGCCAAGTAATCAGCATTGTCACATGGCTGGGTTATGTCAACAGTGNTCCACTGCAGGTTTTGGCATACTGTTCTCTGGGGGGGGGGGGGGGAGAGAAATCGGGGATCTCAATCCTGTATACTATTCTGCTTATGAATTGATTGTGCCATTCAAACTATACGGAGATTTCAAGCTGCGTTCAGGAGTAGCAGAACAGCTGGGCTTTTTGTTTGCTAAGAATGGACAAAGAAGAAAACAATATGAACTTCAGATCCTTCTCTCTCTTTTTTAAAATAAAAGTACAGAACAACGATTCATGTTAATTTTGACATTTATGTAGCTGTCTTTGTGCTGTAATACCTTATCCTAAACATGTTCCAAATTTCTGTAGGTGCAGCATAGGCACCAGGAAATAGATTCCACTCATTTCAGTAGGATCTGCAACATCTTAAAATCTACCCAGAGAATTTTATTTTCCCTCTATTTTTTTTTCTTTAAATTGCTTGAATTGCCAAATCCTCCTTATATCAGACTACCCACAGAAGAGCAGTCTGATCCAGTGATTGAACAAAAGTTCAGGATTCCCTTTGACATTCAGTAAAGGAGCACATAGAGTAGCTGGACAACCAACAGATAGTGGATTACCATTTTGATAACACAAATAGTTTCTAGTTTTCTTTCTACTGCCATCTATAGTATTCTGGATTTATGCAGCCACATTCAGTTCAACGAAAGGGCAGAGCTGTGAACGGCAAAGGGCATCTGCTGCATATGAAAATGCCATTTTAATTTTGACACTTTGGCGATGGAGCTTCTTACAAGAATTTGCTTTCCTCAGTCAGAAAGCAGGCTAGGTTTTGCAGATCTGGAAATGTGGTGTCGAAGGAGGAAGGACAGATAAGAAATGTTCCAAGAAGTAGATGCTCTTGCTCTTTTCTTCCGTGTTTGACACTCAGGTCCGTGAATAGAGCTGCCTCTGTGGTGGCTCACTCACTGCACAACCTTTCCATTGTAACATAAGCCATTTGTGGGTGTGAATCGGAGCACATCCAGCCTGTCTGCATTTTAATGAAAGTTAGATGACATGTTAACCACTTTACAGCTGAATATTAGCAACATTAAAGGTCTCCAGCTCCTTACAATCATTTCCATACCAGAGCCTCCCTTTGGAAGAATCGCATTGGAAAAACACTCTACTGTCTTCCCTGGATATGCTTGCAGTGATCCAGATGCAAAAGTGAAAGATATTCAGAGTCCACATGGGTGAATATAGGTGTTGAAGGTAGGAAAGTGGAACATGCATTATATTGCAAAAACTACGACATACATAGTATGTAAGAGTGGACTGGGTGAGGGTGTGGGTGTTGTCAGTATGCCTTAATCCCCGGTAGCCTATGTACACCTACTCAGGTTGCCAGTCTATACACACATGTTGCATTCTTGGTAATTCTGCAAAGAAGCAATCATGTGATCACAGGAAAATATATGTTAGATTTAAAAAAGCTCTGAGAAGTGCAACGTGTGTCCATGCAGACTGCAAATCACCTTTTCCCCTTTGACTCAATATTACTGCAAGATATTATGATTTCAGATGTTTATTTTGAGAACTGGGTCTACATCTTCCCTGAATCAGCAACACAGTAATTCCCCACCCATCCAGCTACAGAGACCGATTAAAAAGGGAAATACCATGAAAAGCAACGTTCCATTTAAGGCCAAATCCTCCATGCATATATCCATTTATTCCTTTTAAAAATATTTTTTTTAAATTGACACCAAACAACCCCAAAGATCATTGTGTCCTTTTCTCCAGCAAGAAAAGAGGATCCACATCTAATTAAACAAGATAGCTGAAGAATAAAACAAATGAGTTTTAAGCAGCGCTCTGCTGAGCTCTGTATAAATTGAGGGATGTGCTTGCTACTGCAGATTTCAAAATGATTTGTGCTATTTCCTACAAAGTGCTCTCAACGCAAGAGCCTCCAGCTGCTTTGCAACATCCCGCCAGGAAGGAAAGTCAATTTTCCAATGAGGCTAGGTTCTTTCTTTGTTACCTTCTTGGCATGCCCTGTAGCAGCTACAGGAAGACAACCTGCCAGCGTTTCATCAATGCTGAAGAACCGAGATTTCCCTGAGATCTCACACAGACCTAGGACTTCCACTGGGATTGCATGCGAATTTGTTGAATAACAGGGGAGTTAACTGCTGATTTGGGTTAGTCTTTGAAAATTAAAACAAAGACAATATTTTTCTTCAGAGATAAAATGCTCCCTTTTCCCCAAACTTCCCACTGAAGACTGAGCATGCTCTGAAAGTGAAGCAAAGATTGAACAGACAATATGATAAAGAGCAAGGAAGAGCTATTGAGAGTGGAAAGAATAACAGAATAACAGAAAAAATCAAATAACAGAGTTGGAAGGGATCTTGGAAGTCTCAAGCAGGAAACTCTATACCAGGGGTAGGCAACCTTGGCTCTTTTATGACTCGTGGACTTCAACTCCCAGAATTCCTGAGCCAGCTCAGGAATTCTGGGAGTTGAAGTCCACGAGTCATAAAAGAGCCAAGGTTTGCCTACCCCTGCTCTATACCATTTCAGACAAATGGTTGTGCAATCTCTTCTTAAAAACCTCCAGTGTTGGAGCACCCACAATTTCTGGAGACAAGAAGTTCCACTGATCATTTGTTCTGTCAGGAAATTTCTCTTTAATTCTATGTTGGTTCTCTCCTTGATTTAATTTCCATCCATTGCTTCTTGTCCTGCCTTCAAGTGCTTTGGAGAATAGGCCGATCCCCTCTCCTTTGTGGAAGCCTCTTAGATATTGGAACGCTGCTATCATGTCACCTAGGAAGGGTCAGACCTAAAATCAAAATTGACACATGATGATTCTTCCAAGCTGAGTTCTTTTTTGGGTTTCAGGCCCTGTCGACAAAATCTTGCCAGATTGAGGACTCTGCATCTACAATATACTCTGTAAACTATTAGGGAGGGGCTGTCTTCACCCTCTTTCTCTCACACATAACATCCAGACCGAGTTGTCTCTTACCCCTCTGGAATGCATTTCCTCCCTCCTGGGAATCCGCCTCCTTATTACATTCCATCACAGGAAGAGGCTCATAGATACCAGAGACCCATAAATACATTTTCTATCCAGTCCCTTGCCAGCCAACACCCACCTGCTTACCCACTTTAGCCAGTCATCTGCTGGATAAGAGGTAACTTTATTCCCTCCCTATTGTGAGGCCTCTCTGCTTCTCATGTGTCTCTATTTAATGAGATTGTGTTTAGCCTGACCCATTATGTTGGAATATGTTGACTCTTCTGGTTTTAATCCCTGAAGTCCCCCTCAAAATTAGCAAAATATAGTGAAGCCAAGAGTACTCTCTAGGTATATTCTGCATTTTGGGGTCCCAGAAATTGTTTCTTATAGCCCAGTTTGACAAGATGTTTTTGCATTGCAGAAAACCCTGACCAACAACCTTGTGTGCCTAGTTTCAGCTTTTACACAAAGATCTGTTTCCTACGATTCCAGCGAGGTAAATGCAGGTGCTACTGGGGCCTGCAGAGACAGCGTTTACACACCAGCTGCACTGTTATCTTCCTGACCCCAGGATCCCTAAGGAGCCAGTGCTTCAATTAATATCTTAATGAATATGCAAGTATCCATTTGTTTACAAAAAATAAATAAATATGCATTCCAAGAGACCTTGAGTTTATATACAAATGATGTAGGGTTGTGCCCGCTGTTGTTTCATTCAACCAGTGTTAGGTACATTTAAACCAGACACCAGATGCAGCAAGAATGGGGAAATTAAATAGATTTCAGCATTCTCAAATGCAAAGAATTTAGGCAGATCAGAAATGGCAACCTCACATTATTAAAAGGTAACCTCGGATTTTTTTTCCTTCCTCATTTTTTAAAAACTTATATGCCACTGTTCAAAATTAACATGTTTACCTTTGAGAAAATAAGACACATGCAGAGAAGAACTGGCTAATTTTTTCCCCTCTCTCTTTTTTAAAGGTGCTTTCCTTTTCTGTTGGACTCCTTTCTTTGTGGTGCACATAACCAGAGCTCTCTGTGAGTCCTGTGTCATTTCTGGCCAAGTAATCAGCATTGTCACATGGCTGGGTTATGTCAACAGTGCCCTCAACCCTATCATCTATACAATCTTCAACACTGAGTTTAGGAATTACTTCCGCAAAGTTTTGCACATCTTCTGCTAACTCTGCTGGATTCTTTGTCTAGAACTGAACCCAGAAGAAAGGAGAGTATATTGCACAGGACAAAGAGCCAGACCAATTATTGTCTTTGTATAGTTTAATAAAGCTTTATTTCTTATTATATGCTTGTGTGTGTCAATTTTTTTTCACTTGATAAAGATACTACTTTCTGGACAACCGTTCCTTCATATTTGGTGAGAATGCAAAAAAATGGCCTGAAACCGATGCATTATATTTGTGAGACTTCATGATAATATTCTAAGTTGACTGAGAAAATTACCCCATTTGGGTTTGCCATCTGTCCTCCATTCAAGCAGAACATTTATTCAGAGAAGCATTTGTGATGGTTGTCCCGCAATAATGACAGCATCATTTCCCCCAAAGAATTGTAGAAGTATCTTTTGAGTGATGCTGTAAGAATTTATACATGTTTTGATGGCTCTGATAATCTAGGGATATTTTGCCTCACTTGTAAAAATAATTAACCATTAGAAGGTACTTAATGCCTAGAATCTTTTGCCAAGGATGTGATGGGTTAGGAACTGAGAAAACAGAGATAGGTCTGAAAAAACAACTATGCTCGTCATAGCTATAATGGTTTGTGTATTTCGCTAGCTTAGAGAGTGCTGGTCAATGTCAAAGGCATGGATAAGATGCATAATCAGTTTGATCAAGCTATATGTGCCATGGGATCAGAAAAACATTACGAGGATAATTTACATGACAATAGCATGGCAAATATATGCCTATGTTTGCTCATCCTCTAGTCCTGATCATATACAAGAATTAATAGTCCTATTGTATTGAAAATGGTTGCTGATCTGGGAGAGGATTTAATTCCCCCCCCCTTTGAAAATTCTCCAGACAAAGTTATAGCAACACTTAAATCGAATTTCCTGATCCACCAAATTCTGGCCCATTGGACATATATTTGCTATTCTTCTGAGGACCCCTCTCTTCAGGAAAGAGATTCAGGAAAGTTTTAAAAAGTCCTTTGGATTTTTGTTTGTATGCCCAAACTCCCACAGTACAAATTTTAACCTTATGAAAATTCTGAAAACACAACAATATATTTAGGCAATAGTGCATGTTTTAATAAGAAATCCCTCTTATAAAAATCTAATCTAAATATCTAGATATAAAAAAGAGTATCTGGGAATTAAGGACAAAAACAACAACCCCAAAACAAGAATAAAGGCATCAGTCCCACACAGAACATAAAATGAATATAATTACTGTGGTACCCGTTTGAGTAAACTCTTAGCTTTGAGAATATATGCAGGATTCCTTTCATACAGGAATGATTTGAGAGAGAGCAGACTGGTCTCTTGCTTAGATGTTAATAGTATTCCCTTTTGTTTCTCTTCATTTTGAGAGCAATAGAAATGGAAATAAGTGAACATGAACCTCTTAGGAGAGGTTGACCAGACTGCGGTTTTGCCAAATTGAGGTGTACCATCTCCTCCATTTTTCAATATAGCTAGCAAATCAAAGCATTAGCAAGTAGCTGAATTGACTTTGGTGTCCCTGCAGTTAAATACTAAAGCAATTGAAGAAGCTACAATGTGTAAAGACCTTATAACTATGTTTATGGAGGGAAAAGAAAATACAGACTCAGGTCTCTTATCTTCCCAACATGGGACCACCATACCAGATACTTTTGGGGGCCTATTGAGATGTCAATATATGGAGTTGATCACCCTCTAGTCAAATAGGGATTAGATGAGCAGCACGATGGGTGGGGTGGCAATTCTGCTACTGTACCTACAGTGGCTTTTTTGGTGCTCTTGATTGATGAGAGCAAACAAATATAAAGTCCTTCCTCCAAATGTCATTCATCTTCCCTTTACAATGTCTTGCCAAAAACAGATTTAGGAACAACTGAAAATATGTATTTGTTACATTTACAAATTCCATCATGAATGCCCTTACGACACTTACCAACATTGCACTGAAACAAGTCTTTTACCTCAGTTTGAATGTTTGCCTACGTAGCTGTTTACAGCTATTTTATTTAGCTGTATTGTTGCTTAGATCTAATATATAGACACACAATTGATTTATAAACACATTTCTGCGACTGGCCAGATATATCAATATCTCTATAAAGTTCTGTTTCTTCTACGCCTAAAACTAGTACTTTTTTAAAAATCTATTGTGATTTTAACACTCAAGAAGTGCTATTTTCAAAATTAGTTTTCTTGCTAGGATGTAAGATTCTTTCTCCTCAAGTGAGATGCTGAGGAAATACACAGTTGCACCTTTGCTTTTATTTTTGGCAGAACAAACACAAAGCTGTAAATGTGATGCATAAATGTTTAATGATCTGATCACTGAGTTCTACTGAGTTCCCGAAAGATGTCCGAGATATTCTTTTCATCTGTATACTCAGAAGTGTGAAAATCAAAATTATAAGAAAACCGCCATACTCTTCTTCCAACAGCAAAAAAGGTGCCTCTTTGACTACATGTGTCCCAAATAAATCCTTGAAAACTGATGGACCCCCTGGAACAAAATATGAGACATAAGATGAAAAAGAAAAGAAAAAAGATTTGTATGTTGTTGGATGGAAACTACTGTTTTGATTCCATCAATTTATCATATCTGATGTTTTTAATTGCTTAAGGGTTATCAAGCTAATGTCAACTCTTAGCAACCACACAGACTGTCCCAGATTATTCCCAACCCGACTCTTCAGATCTGCCAACTGTACCCCATCACCATAGTAATCAAATACATTCAACTTATTGGTCATTCTCTTTTTTGTTCCACCTATCCCAACATTATGGACTTTTCAAGACAGCTGGCTCTTTACATGTCTCACATAATACGATAATTTGAGCCTGATCATATGTGCCTTGAGTGAGAACTCTGGATTAATTTGTTCTATCATCCATTTATTTGTTTACTTGGATATCCAGTTTTCAAGTCTTCTACAATACCACTGTTCAAAAGTTTCAATACTTTTTCTGTGGTGCTTCTGATTTACAGTATACCACAGTGTATTTACCTATGTATTCTTGCAATCAGCTATGATTTAATAACATGTCCTCAGTGGTATGTGACTGACAAATAAGTACAATTGTTGCTGTTTCAGTCCCCAATAGGACAAATTCTACCATTTCTCTGGAACAGTAGGCAATTCGGTAATGTTAAAATTGCTATTTGTGCTACTCTGTATTGTAGTAGATTTTTGAGAAAGTCTAGCAGAATAACAAGATTGTAGTTTGAAGTCTACAGGGTTCAGGACATGGACCATTAGTGTAATTATTTAAAATAGATTTCCCCAACCTTTTCGGCTTTGCGGACTGGCAAGGAAAGAGGGGATGGTTTCTTGCGAGTGTGAGCAGCAGGCAAGTGCGCACATGTGCGTGTTAAGCTCCATTTCCATGAGTGGCAAGCGTGTCAGCTGCTTGTGCAATTGGAGCACGTACACATGCTCGCCCGCTGTTTCCCGAAGTGGAGATGCACATGTGTGCTTGCCTGCCACTTCTGTGGCCTGGTTCTGAACAGCACAAGGCCCTGAGATGGGGTGCGGCCTGGGAGTCAGGGACCCCCAATTTAATTTAGTAACAGCAGCTACGTGATCTGGGTTGATCTTGAAAAACAAAGCAGGGTCATGCTTCTTAGCTAGGAGACCACAACAAAATCTGAGGTGAGAAAGGGATCTAAAAAATACTGAAAGAAGGAAAGGACCAAACACTTCTGTATGTTTACAACTAAGATCATATGGGTATGTCCATGTAGTTTTCAAATGTTGAATTCAACAAGGGAAATTTCACTTTTGAATTTTCCTACAAGACCTTCAAATCTAACTACTGAATAATTATTCTCTGTAAGTATTCAAATGTTCCACATTTATCAGTGTGTAATAACTACAAAAGATTCATGATGCTTCCAACACAGTGAGCACTATAAAGGCTTTTTACCGTATTGGAGAACTTTTACAGAGAACTCCCAAATAACACACAAAAAAAAAATCATTAATCATTAATAGAATCAGATTCCATCTATGTTTTAGGTAAGATTTAATTGTCATTAGGAAACTAAATTTACTGAAAAGTAGAACTGCTTCATATTTGAACAAGAATCACAAAGACCTTTTGCTGTCACAATCTTTATTGAAACCTCATCAGAGGAATCTTAAAAGGACGCAGACCCAAAAGCTGCTTTAAATAACATTTTCAAAATACTTCAAAGAATCCCCATAATCCATTTGTTTTACAGCAGCTTTGTAGAAAATGAGCTAAAGAGCCATCAACTTCCAAAGTTCCCTTAAAACAACAGAGCTCCTTGATGCCCTTGTGCCCATAAGGTTTAATTTTTTGCTTGGTTAGAGAAAATTCATATGTTGGCCAGCAACATTCAAGTAATACTATGCCTTCACCCATCTCGGTGAAGGGTTTTATTTATGCGTCACTTTGTTTTGTTTTATTCATCACAGAACTTCACAGAAGAATTGCTGGCCCAGCCAGTCTGCTGCACCACACAATCCATGAAGAAAGAAGGTTTTAGACAATAACTTTTTCAATCACATTATCTGTATCATGATCATCTTCTGTCTGAACAGTTACTGTGGCTGACTGCCCGCACATATGCTGATGGTCTTTCCAATCCTGAAAATGAGCACAAAAAAAAAAGAGACAGACTGTGAACTGGAAGCAATTATTGAGTGAAGTAAAAGTACAGCAACATAACAGCAGGGGCAGGGAATGCTACTGTTACATAATGGTATGTGGGAATGACCTTGGGAGACAGGGCAATATGATGCAGCCAAGGGAACAGGCAGCCAGCAGCAGGAATGTGGGTGGGGCAAGAGGCTCAGAAACCCCCCCCCCCAGTTTTTGGGGAGCTCTGAGGGGGGAAGAGAAGTATTTTCAGACTTGCAATATTCTGTTAATGTAACCTTTCAATATAGTAGAATTAGCTCATTTGGTCATATTTCCTGTCTTATCAGAAATGCCTCATGTTGAAATGGGTGGCAAATAAATTTAATAAATAAATAAATAAAATTGGGTGAAGTGGCCCACCCTTGGAGTATCTCGGCTGTTTCCGTTATGGAGCTCCTGGCAGTTGTAAGAGTTGGGCATCATTTTACTTGGTATCTATGCTTTATATGTTACCCTTTGAAGTTTATTTCTTTGAGTTAATAATAAAACTTAAAATTGCTCATTGTCTCTGGATCCAAAAGAACCGATTGCTTGGGCATCTAATCACCGCTCTGCCACTAAACAGATCCATGTTTCTAAAAGTGTTTTGCTTTCATACCAAAAGGTGAAAACCAAAAAGAATAAAAATGAGAGAAACATCTTCATCCATCCTATTTTTTAGAAGGAAAATAGTCCTTTTTTCTTGATTTAGTCTAGGAATACAATGTCTGGTCTACAAACCCAAACAACTACTACATGGTATCAAAAATTGGAGTTTTCTTTGCTACAGAGCTGGATTTTTGCATCTCTAACCTAGTACTCCTACGGTAATATAATCATTGTTGGTTGCTCAAAAGTACTAGATCATACATGGGCGCTTGCTTCTTCAGCTCTGCAGGACAACTGTATTCATAAGAGGTGTGATACCTTCCGTTGACAGAACGTTGAGCAGTAATTGACTTTATGGCAACCGGTGCATTCATTCATTGCCTCCCGGCCACAGTTTACACAGGATTGCTGTGAGATTGTAGGCAAAGAATACAAGTCAAATGGAAGTAAAAGGAGGTTGCACATGAAGTATTAAAAAAAAGTAGTCATACATCATTTCTGCCACTCATGTACCGATACAATTCTCTTAATACAGAAACTGGGCACTCTTCATAATTAAAACAAGTTCTCTAACTTCTTTTAAGAACCAAAGACAGCCCATATTTATACTGATGAAGTAAAAAAAAACACCATGTCTTTATCAGACTCTGGAAAGTATCTATTTGTCTCTGACTATAATGGTTGCAGCAAACTGAGAAGATAGGACAACTTGCAAGTGGAGAGAAAGTTCTGAAAAGCAAAAATACTATGTTACCACCATCTAGTGCAGATCCTTCACACACATGCATTTGCAATTACTAGGAACTTTTGAGTGCCACTAATCTACTTTGTAAAAAGATTTTTTTTCAATTGTAATTTTATTAAAAATTGCAATTACAATGATAAATACAAAAATAAAAAAATGAAAGAAAAATAAAAATTGAAGGTATAGAAAAGAAAAATAGAAAAAAATAAGAATATACTAAGAAAAAAAGAAATATAATGAAATTACTTCCCCCTTCCTCACAACAAGTATAAACAATTTTAGTAACATCATCTTTGCTTAAAATACAATAAATAATCTCTTCTTCCCATTGCCCATTTCTTCTTTATAAACAAATCCTTAAAGTATCATCTGCTTTTAGCAAAGCCATCTTGAGTTTGCCTTTTCTTCCCTGGAAGTCCCAAGAATTGAGAGGCACAGTGCAAAGTTCTTACCGCTATACCAGTGGTTCTCAACCTTTTTAATGCCGCGACCCCGAACCGGTCGTAAGTCGAGGACTAAACCGGTCGTAAGTCGAGGACTAAACCGGTCGTAAGCCGAGGACTAAACCGGTCGTAATCCGAGGACTAAACCGGTCGTAAGTCGAGGACTACCCAACCGGTCATAAGTCAAGGACTTTCCCTGCCCGGGAGCGCCGCGCATGCGTGGTTCCGCCCCCTGCGCTGGCCGAGGCGTAGCTGGCAAGCGGCAGAGACGGAGCAGGCCGACCACCAGCTGGCCCAGCCCAAGGGAGGTAAGGCACCCGCCGGAAAAGGGGAAAAAAATGGCGGACAGCCTTGCTTGGCGACCCCCGTGAAATGGTCGATCGACCCCAAATGGGGTCGCGACCCATAGGTTGAGATCCGCTGCGCTATACCATAAAAAAAAGGCCGTCCTTATCCAAATGGACAGGAGAAAATTTAAAAAGGTCATAATTATATATAATAAACATGCAGCAGGAAAAAAAAATATGATGCTGCAATTGAGTATGAATATTAGTACTTCTTGATTTGCACTGGGGCAGGAACAAGAGTCTTCACAAGAGTAGTTAACTTGGCATTTCTCAGTAGTTTTATGGTTAAAACATGCTAGCAGCAGAGATGTATCGAAGTCTAATGATTCTGAATTGTTAATAACAGAATGTGGAATGGTGGGTAGGGAATGAAATATGGAACAGCAGGAGATTAAGGAACTGGCCTCAAGATAAGCCAGACCTTTTTAAGTTTACGTGATTAATACCATCAGCTCTTATATTCAGACCACAGGTTTTAATGCGATAGAAAACCTCTGGGCATTTGGAAAAATATCATTTTGTTTTGTATTTCTAACCTGTCTGCTCAAACAATTCATTCCAAACAGAAGAGGAGGGCGAGGAAGATGGATTTACAGCTCAATTAGCTTGCAACTCATATCATTACTTAGGCATGATTGGTGTCTCCGTACAAGGTGAATACAGGGAGGAATTGTGAATAAATTGCCCTGCTGCAAAAGCATTAGCGAGGCCATATATAATGCAGAAAGTTGTACGTGGTCTCAGGCTCAACTGATTCACAGTAATTAACACCTAATTTGTTTGCACCTTCTGCCAATAAATTCTCTGCAAACTGAAGTACAACAAATGTCACAGATTTCTCTCATTTCAGCCGCTGTATGCAAAGCCGAGTCTCAGGGATGTAACCCAATGAGAACTTGTCACGACACTCATAAAGAGCTCGGTAAATGGAGAAAGACAAAAGGCCTAGTAAAAAGGGAGGACCAAAATAGCTGTGAAGCAGGAGACCTGAATAACTCTTCTTCCAAGGAATTTATTTGAATACTTGGGGGGAAAAAACATTCTGGTTTTTCTCCATGCAGCTACTGGTAGCCAAATTTCAAGGAAGGTTATGTAAACATGGTTGCTCATCCATTTGGATGGGCAGATATAAGAGGGGGGAGCAGTCCTGCAAATAAGCTGACCCCATGATGTGGAGAGCGTTATAGGTAGCCACCAGCACAATGTATCGAACTCAGAAGCACACTGGTAACCACTGCAGCTCATGGAGCAAAGAAGTAAAATGTATAGCTTGAAAGGCACTCATAACAGTCTGTGCTGCTACATTTTGTACCAACTGCAATCTGCTCCCATTAAACCAGAGGTAGGCAACCCAAAACACTCAAAGAGCCACTTGGACCCGTTTCCCACCGAAAACAAAACACTGGGAGCCGCAAAACCCTTTTGATATATCATAAAGGTAAAAAAGAATATATGCAGTGTTAGCTTCATTTTAGATGTCAAAAGGCGCTCTCTCTCTCTGTCTCCCCCTTTCCCTCTCTCCATCTTCTGCTCACCTGGCAAGCTGGCTTCAAGCTGTTTTCCAACAAGCTCAGGGGTAGGCAACCTCGGCTCTTTTATGACTCCTGCCCTTCCTGCTTCCTGTTTCCTGCAGAGACGCAGCAAAGGGAGGAGCTCCACCCAATAAGCTTTCTAGCTCCTCAGAGAATACCGTGAGTCCTCTCTCTTTTTTACACACACACACACACACACACAGAGAGAGAGAGAGAGAGAGAGAGAGAGAGAGAGAGAGAGAGAGAGAGAGAGAAGGGAAGGCAAGTGCCTCTCTCTGTCTCTGTCTCTGTCTCTCTCTGCAAATGGCAGAGGAGGCTGGGAGCTGCAGGGGAAGGCTCAAAGAGCCACATGCGGCTCCGGAGCCACAGGTTGCTGACCTGTGCACTAAACTATTGGGGTATCACCTTCTCTTATTCGTAAAGGCAATTTAGGACACTGCCTACCCCCAGGTTCCCCCCCCCAAAGCACCAGATGGTTAAAAAAAAGATCACCCTCTACCAATTCACTAGACACTATGAAAGAACAACCCATACATTCCCATCTGCCATCTATTAATGTAACAACCACAAGGGCAGATCAGAAGCACACAATAATGGATGCCATGTTGGCCTCTTCCAAGACTTGGGGCTAAAGGAAGGTGACAAAATGGATGCCAACCCCTTATGGGAGTTAAGGCGCTGTCTCAGGAACCAGGCCAACCTAGACACAGCAGCATTAGCCTGCTCAAGCTCACACCGCCATTAGACTGCTGCCACTGAAAAACCATCATTTAGCATCAAAAAAGAACATGGAAATAACTTGATAGTCCTTAGATACCATTCAGATTCAATCTTCGGGCTTACCTTAATAATAATTTCAGTTTTTCCATCAACATCTTCTGTATGCTGAAATAACTGATTCTGATACTGCAAAAATTGAAAGACATCATAAATTACTTTTTACAAGTACCTCATGCTGTTCTTGGAAATATAGTTACAAGAAACAGTTTGTAACTTGAAAATATGGCTGTGTGGAATGCTTGTATCATAAACATGAGTGAGGACTTACTTAAGTAATATTAAGGAGAGTACACCTTTAAAGACACATCAAATTTTATATTCCATATACTAAATTATACACTATCATTTATCTTTCAAATAGGAAAGAAATGTTTAGGTTTGAGATAAAAGAAAGAACTGCATATATTTCAGTTACTTCACAAACATTCCTTTTATATTGTGCTTAAAAACAAAGAAACAAAAACCCACAGCTGGAAATTGCATCTGTAGCTTTGCTAGTCCTGAAAAAGAAGGCTTTGTCTAGAGAAGATGAAGTTTGCAGGTGGTAATCTCCTTTCTTGCCCAACACTTAATGTCTGCTACTATTAAGATCCCGACATCTCTACAGTGACAAGAAATTATATTGTTATTTGCTTGGTTTGTTACGTACAAGTTAGCTCAACTTTTTTGGGTCCCATTAAGAGACTGTCATATTGAACATATTGCATTCTAGTAGCAAAAAATTCTTTACAAAATTCCACGTGGTCATTTTTTTCTCACAAAAACCCTTCCCTCATTTTCACAGAAACAGAGAACAGCCGGAAGAGGCCACAAGGATCATTTAGTCCAATTTTCAGAACATTTGTGAAAGGTGGCTGTCTAATCTCTTCTTAAATGCCTTCAGAGGGGGAAACCCACAACTTCCATATGTACTCTATTTTACCATTGTACAGATTTAAACACTATACAATTTCCCCCAATATTTAACAAATCTAAGTAGCTGCAACTGACACGTTAACCAATTTAACCAATTCAACATCCATTCAAATGGATACATACAAGTCCTCTTTAATGATGGGTGGTTATATAAATATTTTAAATAAATAAGTTGTAGACAAAAATTGATATAAAAACCTGCAACGGCAGGTATAATTAGCAATAAAAGCCAACTGACACATTCCAGTAAAGCAGGGGTTCCCAACCGGGGGTGCTCACACCCCTTGGGAGTTCGAGACAATATTCCAGGGGGTGCAAAAACGTGGGCTTTCAAAATTATAGTGAATATGCATAATTCGTTGCTGTTATTTCGAACTTTTGTAAAGGGTGCGAGAATATATCAGAAGCGTTCTAGGGGTGCGGGATATAGAACAGGTTGGGAGCCACTGCAGTAAAGAATAGTTCAAACTATCAGTAGATTCTGACAAAGCTCTCTGTACTAAAAGCAAATCGACACTATAGAACAGTGGTGGCGAACCTATGGCATGCGTGCCAGAGGCAGCATTCAGAACCTTCTCTGTGGGCACGCGTACCATTGCCCCAGCAGAGTTCGCCAGAGTAGCGACCACATGGCATTTGGAAGCGACAGGGCAGGAAGTGAGCGAGCAAGCGGCGTTGCCCCCCCGGGATGCCCCGGAGATGGCGAGGGACTGGCATCCACCGCTCTGGCCCCGGCCACACCCACCCAGTCTGCCGTGACCACTGCAGCCACGCCCACCCAGTGGGCTACGCCCCCATGCCCCCCCTAAGGGCACCACAATGCTGATGCAGCCCTGGCACTTTGCGATAAATAAGTGGGTTTTGGGTTGCAGTTTGGGCACTCGGTCTCTAAAAGGTTCGCCATCACTGCTATACAAAATAAGAAATTTTCAGCCCCCACATTTAGTTCTGACCATAGCACGTATAATGTTCAATTTCATTTATTTCTGAGGAATATTTCTTAAATTTTATTAAATAATTGTCAGATTAAATTCTTACTCAAACGTCTAAATAAAAAAGCAACCAAGTGAGGCAACTAACTGAGCTATAAAGCAGGGAGCTTAAGCCAACATACACAGTGAGCAAGTGACAAATATGTTCTTAGGACTGCCCTGGAGGAGGAAATAACGTCTAGCCAAGGAAGACCACAGAATCACCCGGCCTCAATCAGAAAAGAAGGAAAGTGAGCATCTCTCGTACTGAGAGAACAGCTATTTCAAATCCATGCCTCCTTCCTCCTGGGTCCTAGAAAGCACAAACAAAGAAGGCTCCAGGAATTAAGGCAGAGAGAGGACCTGAGGACGAGAGTGGGCAGACACAGGGCTCCCCAGGTGAATCATCTAAAAGCACTGGGAGAGAGATGCCCGGTTTGGCGGATAAATAAGCAGGCTCACTTTTATTCCCAGCACTGCTTGTAACTGAACTCGTGGCTTGTGCCTTGCCTCACCACACTGAGACTTCTTAAACTGTGCAACTGAATTCTGGATGGTCCTTCTTGACTTTGCCACTTTATTGCTTTGTTGCTCCTTGAACTCATCATCATTTTTAGAGAATCTACAGCAGTAATGGCCTTTCCTTCTCCGCTTCCCTCCTGTCTCAAGTCTAGATCCGACACTGCCCAGCCTATAGAATTCATAACTATGCTGCCATAAACAAAATAGGCAGGACTTAATATTTTTAATATTAGAAAACTATATATATTTTCTCATTTGTATTTCGGTTGCAATCCCAATGCTATTTGGGAGCTCAGGTGGCGCAGTGGTTAGAATGCAGTATTGTAGGCTAATTCTGCCCAGAACCAGGAGTTCAGTCCTGATGGGGCTCAAGGTTGACTCAGCCTTCCATCCTTCCAAGGTGGGTAAAATGAAGACCCAGATTGTTGGGGGCCATATGCTGACGTTGTAAACCACTCAGAGAGTGCTGTAAAGCAAGGCTTTTCAACCAGTGGTACCGGTACCACCTGTGGTACATTGGCACCTGGCAGGTGGTACGCGACCATCCTAGAAAAGTGGTAGCGGGGGAGGGGAATAAGCTGAACCGATGGCAGCACCGCACAAGCCTGAGCGAAAGATAGCTGGAGCTGCAGGGCTTTCCAGGCTCAGTGGAAGCACCAGGATCAGCGCCAGGCTCCAGCTGGAGCTCGGCGCTAACCTTGGTGCTTCTGCTGAGCCCAGAAGAAGCGCCAATCAGCTGGAATGTTGCAGCATCTCCAGGGTCTTGTGATTTACATTCAGATGCTTGGCAACTGATTCATATTTATGATGGTCACAGTGTCCCAGGATGATGTGAAGTGACCAAAACCTGCTGCAACCACCCAGCAGATGGGGGGAATAAAAACCAAACACCCCCCACCCCACTTCGCTGCCAATCCTCAACAGAAATGCTCACAACAATGAAAACCTCGGACAGGAGGAAGAGCACCGCTGGGTGGCAGGCAGGTGTCTTGCTCAGCTGTGGTTTGGGGGGCACTTTTTTCAGTGCCATTGTAACTTCGAACAGTCACTAAGCAAACTGTTGTAAGTTGAGGACTACCTCTACTTCATCACTTCCCCCCCCCTTTTTTTTTGGGTCATCAAGTTTTTGGCACCTTGCTAGTCGACTGGTGGTACTTGGATATTGCCATATCCTACAAGTGGTACAATGGGTGAAAAGGTTGAAAAGCCCTGCTGTAAAGCATTATGGAGTGGTAAACAAGTCAAAGTGCTATTAGGTATTAATGTATAATACTTCCAGTATTTAGGATCATGGCATATGAAGAGATTTTCTTCCTGCAAATTTCTCTCAGTACCCTAAAAGACCTACTCTGGATATTCTCCAATGGTGTGGTAAATAGGCCTTCAATAGTGCGGTAAGCCTGGAAGCTTCTCCACTGTCTTCTGAGTGACAGAGACACATTTTTATTCTTCCAGAATTTTTAGTAATGTGTAATTTTATACCCTGCTGTGATATTTTATTTTCCTTACCACTGCTTTGGTTCCTTATTTTATTATTTACCTTATTGATTTTATTCGGATCTTTTATGTAAAAGCTTATTTACCAGAAACCATTTTGATGGTGTTTAATTGGCAAATGGTATATGAATACTTTAAATAAGCAGTACTTGGACAAAAAATCACACCTGGTTAGAAAAAATGTTAAGAAAGCATGTAGATTTTAAGCCAGATTTTTTTTTATTAGGGATAATTTCAGGGAAGTATGAGAAAGAAAATGTATATTTAATGGTACATGTATTAACAGCAGCAAGAATTGTTTTTGCTGGGGTTTTTTTTGAGAATTAAGAAATTAGATGATGGGACTTACCAGAGGGAATATTTAAAAATTAAACATATGTTTGAATATGGTTAAAAAAATAGAAAGATTTGGGATATAAACGAAAATTAGTTTAAGAGGGATGAACCCCTCAAGTAATACAGGTTTTTTTTCTTTTTTCTTTTGTGTTTTGTTTTTCGACATGAGAAATATAAAAATGTTGGGATGGTTTATATAAAAGAAATGTTTTCTTTGTTTTTGTTTTTTCCCCTTTTTTAAGATATGAGAAATGTAAAAGTGTTGGGATGGTTTGTATGAGAAAAAAGACTTAAATACTTAAGTGTAACTAATTCTGAAAAAATCTTAACCAGTAAGAATCCTTTGAATATTGTGGGGAAAACAAATTTAAATAAGAATTTTGTAAACAGGATCTATGACGAGGCAATCAAGATAATCAATTAGAAGCTTTATATTGATGTGGTTATTATTTTCAGAAACGTGAGAAAAATGTCTATATTTAATTGTCATTTATTCCAATAATAAGAAATTATTAATTTAAGGTTGGCAAAAAAGAATATTATTGGAAGAAGAGAAAATCAAGCAAAGCCATTTGTGGATTATAGAATTATAGAAATTAATTACTGATTGCTTTGTAAATACTAACCCAGACAACACGCTGTTTACCAAATATTAAGGTGATTATGTTAAATATCAATAAAACATATTTAAGAAGAATTGTTTTTGTGCAACGTTGGAAAAATGAAGAAACGCCATCTAAAGATGACATAATTAAGAAAATACTGGAACATGCAGAAATGGACAGATTCACATTGAAGATTAAAGAAAAAGAAGATACAGAATATTTTCAAATATGGGATGTATTTTACCAATGGCTAGACAAAAGGGGTAGAGATGAGGATTTTATTATATGTTACTAGGCTAAGACCCAGACAACACATTGTTTAACAAGCATTTATGAATTGTAAACTTTAAAAAAACCATAAATAATAAATAAATAAATAAATAAATAAATGAATGAATGAATGAATGAATGAATGAATGAATGAATGAATGAATGAATGAATGAATGAATTACTGACTGACTGACTGACTGACTGACTGACTGACTGACTGAATGAATAGGCAGTACTCCATATTCATCTATTATGCATTTTAGAAGAGTTTTTGCTTCCCTTTAAGCCAGGGATCTTCAAACTTGGCCCTTTTATGACTTGTGGACTTCAACTCCCAGAATTCCTCAGCCAGCATGCCTGGCTGAGGAATTCTGGGAGTTGAAGTTCACAAGTCATAAGAGGGCCAAGTTTGAAGCCCCCTGCTTTAAGCTCTCTCTCAGATCTGAAAATATTTCTGTTGAACATAAATCCTAGCAGCTCCAATCATTTAGGCTGTTGCTCTGAATGCAGTGGGAGAAATCCAACCCATCGTTTTAGAATGTATACTGCAGATCAGAAAGGATGCTACCAAATCCAAAATCACTATAGTTGGCTGCACTTTGAAAATTCACTCAAAGAGACTCTAGTAACGACTACATCCATATCGTCACTGTGCCATGCATTGGGGTGGATCATTTTAAAAGAGGGCTATAAGATATTTGGGGCGAAGATGGATTCATTTCTTGAAAAAGTATTTATTACCTCTTTCCTTTCCACATCAGCTTGCAATTTCGCTTGAGAAACAGCAGCTTCTCTGTAGGAAGAGCTGGCCTGCTTAGCTTGTTCGATCAGCGTCTTCAGCTGCCGAGCTGTGTTAAGCAGAGAATTGACCGTCTCCTCTAGGTAAAGCCAGTTCCGTTGTTCGGTCATTTCAAGTCCATTCATCACAGAGGAGGAGATTGTCTTAGTGGGGGTAGCAGGGGGCACTGCCAGGGCAGGAAGTGAGGTCAACACTAAAAAAAAAATAGACAGATTGAGGTTGATCCACCAGTAACTGTATCTGAAAGTTGGCCAGATCCATCCTCTTTTGTCTCTGCCTCGTTGTCATCCACAGTCATTCAATTTGGCTGTGGTAGAGAGCCAGGCAGCAAGCTAAGACCCTCAGTTCAGGCCTGTTCAAAAATCAGTAATTTAAGCTGCTTCCACCGAGTGTTTCATCGTAGGAAAGCATTGATAATTTCTGGTTGCATTACAAACAACCGATACAAGAACATTTGAATATTTGAGATTTTGAATTGTTTCTCTTTAATTCAGGAGCTTTTTTTTCACTAGCTTAGGAATCTGGAAGCAGGATGCATATACTTTTAATAAATCTTAGAACTGAAGCCAACCATAGAATAAGCCGACTGGAACAATTGCAGTGGACCCTATCCACAGTTTAAAGCAGAGGTCTTCAAACTTGGCCCTTTTATGATTTGTGGATTTCAACTCCCAGAATTCCTCAGCCAGCGTGCCTGGCTGAGGAATTCTGGGAGTTGAGGTCCACAAGTCATAAAAGGGCCAAGTTTGAAGACCCCTGGTTTAAGGTAACAAACCAGCTTCATGGGTGCCACAGATTCTTTTATCTATATCCAAAGTCAATGGGCTCCCCAAACCCCAGAGGACCAACACAAGACCCTTTGGACTTTAGGCATCCCACACACAAGCACACAATGGGTAGTACTCTGTTCTTTCTCACACACTTCCCCAGTTCTACTACTCCTACTCGTTCTAGAGCAGTGGTTCTCAACCTGTGGGTCGGGACCCCATTTGGGGTCGATCGACCATTTCATGGGGGTCGCCAAGCAAGGCTGTCCACCATTTTTTTGTCTGCCATTTTTTTTGTCCGCCATTTTTTCCCCCTTTTCCGGCGGGTGCCTTACCTCCCTTAGGCTGGGCCAGCTGGTGGTCGGCCTGCTCCGTCTCTGCCGCTTGCCAGCTACGCCTCGGCCGGCGTAGGGGGCGGAACCACGCATGCGCGGCGCTCCCGGGCAGGGAAAGTCCTCGACTTACGACCGATTGGGTAGTCCTCGACTTACGACCGGTTTAGTCCTCGACTTACGATCGGTTTAGTCCTCGACTTACGACCGGTTTAGTCCTCGACTTACGACCGGTTGGGGTCACGGCATTAAAAAGGTTGAGAACCACTGTTCTAGAGACCAGTACAATTTCTGAGCCCTAGGGCTAAAGAAATTTTTTTTCTGTCTCTTAACCCTAGGCTGCCTCTGGTGGCTCTATTTACACCAAGAATAAAAACCACCTCCTTCTCACTCCCACAACAGCAACACACCAACTACTCCCCCCCACAACATACACACAGCTGGTTTTCTGCTCAGCTTTTATACCTGCTGGTTGCCGAGCAGCTGGGCTGGCTAGGGAGAGGTCTTAAAGGGGCAGGGCACCATCAGCATCAGATGCTAGCCAACTTCCAGGCAGCCTGCCCTCTTGCCCTGAGCTACTGAAATCCAGCTCCTGAAGGGAGTGCAGCAGCACACATTTCCTAACTTTAAGACTTCCCCACATATTCAGTGAAAAAATTTTTTTCAACCTTTACAAATCCAGTTCTTTTAGTTTTCCACAAAGTCAAAATCTGCGGGACGTACTGAATCTATGCGGAATGTTTCTTTCTTTCACCACTTCTCCCAAGTGGTGGCAGCAGTGGGATCTAGGACTGAGGTGGAATCCAAGATTGCAGGGGGATCCACAGTACCAGGCACAGGCTACCTGAAAGGCGAGATGGGGCAGACCCAGAGGCAGTCCTTCCTCTCTGGACTGCAGGGGCGTGGTGCATGACCTTAACTTACAACTGGATTTCTGTTGCTAAGCCGTACGGTCATAAAGCATGACACCACATGACCACCTCGCTTAGCAGCAGCAATCACGGCAGTCTCAGTTGCCGTCATAACTGCAGATGTTAACTCCAGGGTTGTTAAATGGGCAGCAGAGGGGGTCCTGGATAAGGAACACAAGGATGCCGCAAGGGAGGAGGGAGGCCCAGCATAGACCACACACACATGTGATGCTCAGGGAGGCCAAGGAAAAAATGCACTGCAGCTTGGGAGCTTCTTAAACCACAGTGCAGCGCAAAGCCGCAGCTGCTCATGGAACCCTCAGCTGCCCCAGCAGCATGGCACAAAACTGCCATATCCTGGGAATCCCAGAACTGCAGCTCCAGGAAGCCCCTTTGCACTGCACTGCTGGACCAGTCTTGCACTGCTAAGGGCTTTGCACCACGATGATGGGCTTCCTGGGAAGCCGTTCACCAGCCCAGCCCAGCAGTGCCCCACAAAGAGCGCTAAGAGCTTCTGCGAAAGACTTGGCTTTGCACTGTGAAGGGCTTCTTGACCCCTCGCAGAAGCCTTCTGTATCGCAAAACCCAGCCCCAGCCGGCCCAGCCGTCCAAAACTGCAGCCCCCCCCCCTAGCCCCGTCCCAGCTGCTCTCGCCACCTTGTACTCCAAGGCCCCAGCTGCCCTGCGTCTCATCACCCCATCTGGCCTTCAGCCTCTTCCTGCTCTTAGTTGCTGAGAAGGCATCCAGCCTGGCTCTTTGCGAGGCAGGTGCTGTGCACGACACTAGGGAGAAAGCCTTGTGCGGTCACAGCTGCCTCACAAAGGGTCGGGCTGGGCCAGAAGGCGGGAGCAAGAAGATGGTGAATGTCAGCTAGGGATACAGAGGGCCAAAAGGGCACAGATGGGGAAGGTGGTGAGATAGCCCTCAAGTCGACCACTCTCGCATGAAAGAACGTACCCTTGGCTTGTCAAAATCCTTTTAAAACCTCACTATATTCATGCAGGAAACCTTAAAAAAATCAAAATGATATAACTAATAGCTTCATGGTATCTCTGTGTGAAGTTTTCCATCTCCTCTTAAGCCAGCAATTCTTCTCTAAACCAAGGAACCATATTGGGGGGGAGGGGCTGGGAGGGTTCGGAGCTATGACCTAGATCAGGGGTAGGCAACCTTGGTTCTTTTATGACTCGTGGACTTCAACTCCCAGAATTCCTGAGCCAGCATGGCTCAGCTTGGAAACCTCTCCCTTTCCCCTCAGCATGGCTGGCTCAGGAATTCTGGGAGTTGAAGTCCACGAGTCATAAAAGAGCCAAGGTTGCCTACCCCTGGTCTATGGAGATTCTCAGTCATCCAGGTCCTAGAGATATTCCCAGGGAATCAATATTCTGCTCATTCAAGAGAGCTCCATAACTTTTCAGTGCAAGTCAAATTAAAAGTCCCCATTCCCAAGGAAGTTGAAAACTACTGAAGCTGCACCTGAGCTGGCAACTGCCTTAACACAACCACTACCAGGGTATAATGGCTCCAATCTCCAAAGGCTCAATCATCTGGCCTGTATAGAACAACAGTTCTAACACAACATTGCACTTGGATTGGATCCTTGACAGTGCTGCCTTCATATCCAAGGATTTTCATCCCTCCACCTATAATTCCCACTCTTTTCCTCCTACCTGAGGACATCAGCAGCACCTAAGCACACCTACATCCCCCAGGTGACTTACTATTTTTCCGAAAGGTGACTGTATTTACTCCCAGGCAGAAAAATACTGAAATGATATCATTTAACAATGCGGGGATTATTTTAAGAGACAAAAGAAGTCTTACCAATTTTGGGGTGAGAAGTTGGCAAAGCTGCTTCGGGGAATGCTGAGATCTGACAACTGTCTTGATAACTTGGATAATGAGGCTCTGGATGACTGACCCGACAAGGTTGTGGCTGAAGGTTTGTATCTTGCACTGTTGAGAAGGGACTACAGTCAGACACTAAAGGAATTGGTTTGGATGTTACATCTTGGAAGTTCACAAAAGGTAAGAAGGCATTAAGGAAAATAGGACAGTTCTGGAAAAGGAATTTAGCCAGAAAGATAGTTTCTTACAAGATAAAATCAAAATATGCTCCAGTTCCTGCATTTACTGTTTAATCTAAATACATTTCAGCTTCAATCTGAATAATTAAAACTAGAATCAAGGAAACTGCTAATCTCAAAATGAGAATACCAGCGAGATGGTCAGAAATAAAATGATTTTGTGATACATAAAGCCTCCCAAAGACTGGATTATCTGGGTAATTTAAAAAGAGACGTGCAATATTTATCCTTAGGCAAGACAATGTGTCAAGGACTGCAGACTTCTATGTATTGGTAAGAGGTTTATCCCTTATTCTTTGTTATCATTTTAAAAATACTTTACTTAAAAGCTTCCTAATAATGTTTAAATCCGTATTTTATCAATAAAGGAGAATATTGTAGCTCATGGTTGAAAGGAGGGGTCCTCGGTGCTCTCTGAGCTGGATTGCTTTCTGCAGACAATTCCTGCACTGATTTTGTTACCTAGTTTGGATAATGAAACCTCTGCAAGAAAACCATCAAGTTCGGAGAGGACCCTTCAATCCATATTCTGCAGTTGTTTAAAATATGTTTATATCTTGCATGTGATGCAATTTATTAAGTATGTCCACTTGGGTTTTTTTTTTTTTGCCTACAACTTTTTAAAAATGGTTTTAAGCCATTCTTAATCTAGACCAGTGGCGGCGAACCTATGGCATGGGTGTCAGAGGCGGCAGTCAGAGCCCTCTCTGTGGGCACGCGTGCCGTCGCCCCAGTCCTAGGCCTTCAGCTGGGTTTTATAAAACCTTTTTGCTTTAGGCCTCCACCGCCATGTACAAAAAAAAAAGGTTCAATCAATCAGTCAATTTCAACTTCTCGCGGGAAAAAAAAAGATCTTGCAAAGTTGGAATTGATTGATTGAACTTTTTAGTCCCACCCAGTCTGCCGTTACCACCGCAGCCATGCCCACCCAATGGGCCACACCCACCCGGCACCCGACGATGCATAAGTGGGTTTTGGGTTGCAGTTTGGGCACTCGGTCTCTAAAAGGTTCGCCATCACTGATCTAGACAAACTAACACTAAAATGGACAGAAAATCAGTCCATTAATATGATTCTGTCTTGTCAGGATTTATCTTTATTGTCATGGTTCCGACAGATGAAACTCTTCAAAGAACTTTGAGGCATTGTTTACCTTAAAGAATCTTTATTCGAGAAGCATATCGGCACTAACATAATCGAAGCCAAAAACTGGATCCCCCCCTTTGAGCACATAGTATCAAAGCACAATTCCCTCCTCCAATTAACAGTCATAAATCACATTCCCCAATTAGTTTAAAGCGTGGGTTTTCCCTCCAACTCTCCAACCTGGCCAATTCTTATCATCTCTTATTTCAACAACCTTGATTCTCATGCTAGGTTCAGTATTATTATGTTTAGCTGAACTCTCACGCACATCCCCCCCTCCCCAGCATCATCTAACTCTAAAAGCGAAAATAAAATGGCTACATCTCCATCTGTTGTCAAAGCAAAAACATCCGATGTTAGCAGCGTTGACATTTATCTTTATTATTTTTCCCTCCTTTATTATTTTTATAAATAATTCAAGTTGGAGAACAAAGCCAATGTACTTTATGTGGCAAGTATCCACATCTGTTCAGAAATCCAGGTAAATGAACTCGATATTAGACAGCACTTAGATTAAAATAATGGAAGAAGCAAATAAAAGCAATACTATCATAATGTCTGTTATCCTTGTCCAGCCAAGGGAAAAAAAATATGGATGCTGTTCTACAAAAACAAATTGCAAATCTTTCAAAGCAGCATGAAATACTAGGGATGGGGGGCTTTAATTATCTCAAAATCTGTTTGAGAGTCAAACTCCATTGAGTATGGTCCTTCCAGGAAATTCCTGACACATCTTACTAAAACCTTTTTTCTTTTAGTGAGTGGAGCAAGGCACTGGAGAAGCAGCTATCTCTGACCTGATACTAATTATTCAGCAAGATATATCCAAAGAAGGAGCCAAAGCAGCAGTAACACTGGTGAAAGTTGATCACATTATGCTTAAGTTCTTAAAAAAAATTCTTAAATAAAATTAAGATGAGCGGATCTGAATGCAAATCCTGGACTTTAAAATAGTTTTTTTTTATAAACTAAGAAAATAAATATGAGTCCATGAAAGGAGAAACTAATTATAAAAGCACCTTAGAATGGATAGGAATTCTTAAAAAGGAGATCTCAAAAGCACAATGGCAAATAATTTCAATAAGTGGAAAAAAATAAGACACCACAAGTTTAAACAAAGATCTGAAAACAAAAAAGATATTCTTTTGGATAGAAAGTTTTGACAAAACAAAGGAAGATACATACAGGTAGCCCAGAATTGTAGACCTGATGCCAGGAAAGTGAAAGCTCAGAATATATAAAATTGTAAACAACAACAGCAAAAAGCTAACGTGCTCAAATTCAGAACTAAAGTCCAAAACAATCTTGACAGGTCACAGAAGTGGGCTGAAAATAAGAACTTGCAATTTACAAGGCATGTGCAAAACTNAAAGGAAGATACATACAGGTAGCCCAGAATTGTAGACCTGATGCCAGGAAAGTGAAAGCTCAGAATATATAAAATTGTAAACAACAACAGCAAAAAGCTAACGTGCTCAAATTCAGAACTAAAGTCCAAAACAATCTTGACAGGTCACAGAAGTGGGCTGAAAATAAGAACTTGCAATTTACAAGGCATGTGCAAAACTGAAAAAAAATAAGAAACAGAAATAAATGCAGGCTATTCGGTTTGATAATAATTGTGAAACAGATTTTGAACTACACGTGGTCCTTGATTTACAACCATTTGTTTAGTAACCATTCAAAATTACAACAGCTGTGGAAAAAAATGACTTATAACCAGTCCTCACACTTATGACCATCATAGCCTCTCCACAATTATTTGATCAAAATTTGGGCACTTGGCAACCGGAATGTATTTATGATGGTTGCAGCATCCTAGAGTCATTTGATTGCCACTGGTGACTTTCCTAGCTAGCTTTTGACAAGCAAAATAATAGGGGAAGCTGAGTTTGCTTAATGATTGTAGTGATTCACTTAACAATTGTGGCAAAAATGTAGTAAAATCAGGCGCAACCCATTTGCTTGGCAATAGAAATTCTCATCTCAATTGTGGTCGTAAGCTGAGGACTACCTCTAGTAGATTGTTACAAATTGAACATAGGTTAGCAATGTGAGGTGGTTGGGTGGGGGGGAAGGCAAATTGCAATTTCATATAATTTCCAAATCATGGGAAGGAATCCATCCTTTTTTGTTGTTGTTGTTCAGACCCCACTTCTAGGGTGAGCTCTGAATAAGCAAAATACTTTAATAAGATTTCAGAAAACTAGAATAAGTTCAGACAAGGGCTCTGAGGATGTCCAAAAGCTAAGTCTTATAAAGAGAGAATGAAGAATATGTTATTCAGGCTTGAAAAAGAGTAAGGAGCAAGCATTCTTCAAGAAGTGAAAAGGGTATCAGAAGAAAGCTAAGGCACGTTCTCTGTTGCCGTATATAAGGGATGCAAATAACTGATTTAAGCTACAGAAAGGCAAGCTCCAACTAAATCTTGGGAAAAACTTCCAGACAGTGGGAGCATCAGTTACCTACAGAGGTTAGGGGATTCTCCTTCCTTAGATGTGTCTCAAGCAGAACTGCAGAACCTTCTCTCTGGATTGTTTTGATTTAGAGCCCTGCCTTGATCAGAGGGTTGGGCTCAATAGCTTAAATCAGGGGTCTTCAAACTTGGCCCTTTTATGACTTGTGGACTTCAACTCCCAGAATTCCTCAGCCAGCATGCCTGGCTGAGGAATTCTGGGAGTTGAAGTCCACAAGTCATAAAAGGGCCAAGTTTGAAGACCCCTGACTTAAATGACCCCTTCCAACAATATAATCTGTGATTCATTCCTGAGGCTGGGCATTAGATTAAAGCAATTGTTTTTACATTGCAATCTTGTACATCTGCGTCTGAGAATAAATCCCACTGAATTCACTGATAAGAATTTTCTATTTTTCTGCTATTAATCAAGTTTTCTATCTTCTTTCATCACTGCCCGATTCCTCCTTTAAAGAAGTATCCTGATTACGTGTGGATGTGGCTTTGTCTTACTCACCAGTGGTACCAGTGAAAACATCACCTTGGGATGGACTTTCTGAGATAATCGCCGTGGCCTCCACGGCTGCTGTACGATCAAAGGTCAATGTTCCAGAAGTCGTAATCTGTCCTGAAGGAGTCACAGTGACTAAAAAAATGATGAAAATATTTTCAGAATGAAGTAGAATGCTAATACTTAGGGATCAAGGGATGACCCCGGTTTTGTTTCTAATCAGCATTAACACCCCACCGAGCTTATAGAGATAACTTTCCCAAAACAATCATACTTCCCTTAGTGAAAGAAACAGAACAAGCCAAATTAATAAGGCTAAAAGCTTCCCAATTCAACAGACCGAAAAGACAGTCCAGGGCAAAAAAGAACACATTTGATTAAGATGGAAAGCAAACATTAAAATTAAATACAGAGGATAAGACTTTAAGTAACATTTGCAAATATTTTATTGATGTTATTACTCCAATTATAATCACCAGTTAGTAAATAAAGTACCAAACAAGGATTAAGGGTACCAAAAGGGAAACTTAAGATGGTTTGCAATTTATACTAAAATGACAAAGATTGAAAAGGAGGAAAGGCTTTTTCTTACAAAGTGATAATTTTGGACCACGGCATCATGCTGCGACGGTTGAGTGGGTTGGGAGTGGGGGGCACCGTTATGCGGTGGTTCTCCTCCTTCCTCACCGACCGTACGCAGTCTGTATTGGCAGGGGGACAGAGGTCGACCCCAAGGCCCCTAACTTGCGGGGTCCCACAAGGGTCGGTCCTCTCTCCCCTTTTGTTCAATATTTATGTGAAGCCGCTGGGAGAGATCATCCGTGGCTTTGGGGTGGATTTCCATCAGTCAGCTGTACATCTCCACCCCAGGCCACCCCAACGATGCCCTTGACGTGATGACCCGTTGCCTGGAGGCCGTAAGGGTCTGGATGGGGAGGAACAGACTCAGGCTCAACCCTTCCAAGACCGAGTGGCTGTGGCTGCTGGCGCCGCGGCATAGTCAGCTGACTCCATCGCTGACTATAGGGGGCGAAATTCTGGCCCCC